>NW_026851660.1:0-63956 GCF_026571515.1 Ruditapes philippinarum
AAAAGTTATTCACAAAATTTTCTAAGTTTTTTTCCACTATTTTGCCACCCAGAAAATAGTTAGAGTTTCTGACTTTTCCACGAAAAGCCACTCATTTTCCACCTTCAAAATAAACTAAGCTTCATTTTTCACCAATTTCCACCCTTTTGCCACCATAAAAAAAGTCTATGTTCATATTTTCACTCAATGCCACCTAAATGCCACCAAAGGATAGTGGCATTTGGTGGTAATTTTGCCACTACAGTGGAAAAAGAGTGGAATTTTGTCATTTTCCAGTTAATGCCACCTTTTTTACACTTAATGCCACCCTTTTCAATGGAAATAGCTGGCAAGTAGTGGCAAATCTAGGGACGGGGGTCATTGATTTTCCTTATATGTGTATAGCAAAAACTTAAAAAATCTTCTTTGAAAAAACCTAAATAGCTAGAGTTTAGATATTAAGTATGAAACATCTTCTAGTGAGTGTCTACAAAGTTTGTTCAAATAAAAGCCCTGGGGTCAAAACTGGTCCCGCCCCGGGAGGTCATTGATTTTCCTTATACATGTATGTGTATAGCAAAAACTTAAAAATCTTCTTTGAAAAAAACAAAAATAGCTAGAGTTTAGATATTAAGCATGAAACATCTTCTAGTAAGTGTCTACAAAGTTTGTTCAAATTAAAGCCCTGGGGTCAAAACTGGCCCTGCCCCAGGGGTGTCATTGTTTTTAACAATATGTGTACATTTGTATAGTAAAAACTTGAAAAAATCTTCTTATAAAAAAAAACCAAGGAGCTAGAGCTTAGATGTTTAGCATGAAACATCTTATATAGGTGTCTACCAAGTTTATTCAAATAAAAGCCCTTGGGTGAAAATTGGCCCTGCCGGGGGGGGGGGGGGGGGGGGCGATTGTGGAGATCATCGTTTTTCATTATACATGTATGTTTGTAGTAAAAACTTAACACCGTGAAACATATTCTAATGAGTGTCTTCCAAGTTTGTTCAAATAAAAGCCCTGGGGTTAAAACTGGCCCTGCTCCAGGGGCCTGTTTACAGGTGAGTGAACTCAGGGCCATCATGGCCCTCTTGTTGCTTTACCAGTAGTTCTATTAAAAGGGCTTGTTATTGCACACATCTTGCTGATTTTAGATGTACCATATATACTCTCTTTTTTTCAGAATGCTGGCTTCATTTTACTCCTGTGAAACTATATGTATTATGTTCAAGGAGCATAGATTAAATTAGGAAAAATGTCTGATATTGATATAGCTGTCGACCCTCTTGAAGTTAATAATCAGAAATCAAACAATGTGAGATGGAGCCCCACAGGTGCTGACGGAGATGCGGACCCGTTGGGTTTAAGAGACACAGTTGTTCATCTGGACTCTCTCACAAGATGGAATCTTACCTTATTACCACTAGCAACAGATACTGATGATGATAATCCAACTGTTGCAGAAAATGAAAAACGGTCACCATTTCCATGGCGAAATGATCTTAATAATAAGATTGTTTTGTGGTTAGTGCAATAAAGATTTATTACATAATGATATTTTATATGTAAGTCAATTAATATTGAGGTTTATACATGTACATTTTCAAATGAAGAAATTGATAATGAAAAATTTGTTTTTCTTCATGTATAATACATTAAATGAGCTGCGTCATGACAAAACCAACGTTATGCGTTTGCGACCAGTATGGATCAAGACCAGCCTGCGCATCCGCACAGTCTGATTAGGATCCATGCTGTTCGCTATCAGTTTCTCTACTTGTAAAAGGGTCTGTAAGTGAACAGCATGGATCCTGATCAGACTGTGCAGATGCCCAGGCTGGTCTGGATCCATGCTGGTCGCAAACCCATCATGTTGGTTTTGTCATGATGCGGCTCATTTCTTTGTAGAATGTACAATATTACTGTACATGACATGTTTATTATTTTGTGAATGTCTATATACATGCAAGCATAATTATTTTCCAGAATTAAAGCATTTAATTCAGATTTCATAACAGTTTGCAGTTAAAAATTTTACCCAACCATTATTTTATTTTCTATTTAATCATATCAGGAAAGGTGACATTACAGAGTTGAGTGTACATGCTATTGTTCATTCAACTAATGAGAAGATGACAGACAGGTCTTACATCACAGAAAAACTCTTTGCTAAAGCCGGGCCCAAATTACAGGCAGACATTAAAAACAATATAAGAGGTAATGTACTGGTTCCAAGCTCCAAATGTCGCTAAGCTAAACTTTAAGATAAGTCTGATATCTGTGACAGCTTACTTTTACTCTGTTGTTGTGGCATGTTGGATAAAATTTCAGTTATACAGGGAGCATTGGCATAGTGGTGAAAGTGCCTGCAGCTTACCCAGAGATAAAGGGTTCAAGTCATGCTTTAGTCACCACCATGTTTCTCCTTATGACACCAGTATTGGTTTGTTCTTATGACACCAGTATTGGTGTCTTCATATGACACTTGTTTTGGTTTCTTCATATGTCACCAGTATTGGTTTCTTCATATGACACCAGTATTGGTTTCATCATATGACACTTGTTTTGGTTCCTTCATATGTCACTTGTTTTGGTTTCTTCATATGACACCAGTATTGGTTTGTTCATATGACACCAGTATTGGTTTGTTCATATGACACCAGTTTTGGTTTCTTCATATGACACCAGTAATGACAGCAGTATCAGTTTGTTCTAGGAAGCAGACTGAAAAAATATAAGTTGAAGAATTTTGTTGCACACTCTTGCAAAGTATAGTTCTTGGGTGTGTTTTTATATTTTCTTTTATTGAAGGAGGGGGATATTTCTGTTATAACAATTTTCAATTTTAAAAGTACATGCATATTCCTAATTTAAAAACAGTGACCCAATGTAATTGTTAATGGAAATGTGAAAATAGGAAAGTGTTGATTAATTTTCTCTTTATTACATGTTTCATTATTTATATTGTCGTAGCCTGGGATTCAGGCGTTGATAGTTTTTGCTTATTTATAACATTTTTTTTTCATAACATATGCGCTAAAATATTCCGTATTCGTTTGTCGTTATGATAGTCGATTTGCCAAACAGAAACATAACATAAAATCGACAGACTGGAACCCAGGCTAATATTGTCGTTAATCACTGTAGTTAATTCCCGTCATGATTTCTATTGAAACATCACATGGTGCAAATGCTGACAGTGCATTGGTTATATTTTATAACATGTGAAATAAATATTTATATGTGAAATAATCACATGTCACATCCTGTATTTCCTATATGTATAAGAGTTCATTTATATACAATAATGTTTATCTTAATCTAATTTAGTTTGCAAGACAGGAGAGGCTAAGATCAGTGAAGGTTTTGACCTGTTGTGTCGTTATGTGATACATACTGTAGGACCGAGATACAATGTGAAATACGTGACTGCGGCAGAGGGAGCCTTATACAGTAGTTACAGAAATGTCTTACAGCTGGTTAGGTAATTAAATAATTATATACTAAAAAAAAAATCAAGCCATGTACAGCCCAGTTATGAGGGGTTGGGTGGGGGGAGGGGGGGGGTACTTGAACTACATATAGCTTGTCTATCTGGCAGTCATACTATGTTCATCTAAAATCACATGTAGTCAAGGTATTAACTTGAAAATGCATAAATGAAAATATTTAGGAGAGGTGCAGTGCTTTAAATTATTTGCTCAATTATGTTAAAGTTGGAAGTTATTGCCTATCATAAATTTTATAATGATTGATAATTGTCCTGGGCATATGTTAATCATAAGATGTATCAGCTTAAAACTTCAAGATATCCTACTTACAAATGGTATTTATACCAGGATAGTTGCAGATCTTGGGTTATTTTCTAATGTACGTTAAAATATAATTACATTTGTAGACTTTGGTTTTTTAGCTCGACTATTCAATAAGAATAAGTAGAGCTATTGCAGTCACCCGAGCGTCGGCGTCCGCGTCGGCTTAGGTGTCGGCGTAACCACTTATGTTAAAGTTTTTGTAATAGACAGAATTATGCCCCTTTTTCGACTTAGAATTTACGTTAAAGTTTTTGTAATAGTTCAAATATTTTCAAAGTCCATAGACATATGGCTTTGAAACTTTGCACACTTGTTCACCATCATGACCCCAACCTGTAGACAGGAGGAGGTAACTCTATCAAGCATTTTGACAGAATTATGCCCCTTTTTAGCTCGACTATTCGATAAGAATAAGTAGAGCTATTGCAGTCACCCGAGCGTCGGCGTCCGCGTCGGCGTCGGCGTAACCACTTATGTTAAAGTTTTTGTAATAGTTCAAATATTTTCAAAGTCCATTGACATATGGCTTTGAAACTTTGCACACTTGTTCACCATCATGACCCCAACCTGTAGACAGGAGGAGGTAAATCTATCAAGCATTTTGACAGAATTATGCCCCTTTTTCGACTTAGAATTTACGTTAAAGTTTTTGTAATAGTTCAAATATTTTCAAAGTCCATAGATATATGGCTTTGAAACTTTGCACACTTGTTCACCATCATGACCCCAACCTGTAGACAGGAGGAGGTAACTCTATCAAGCATTTTGACAGAATTATGCCCCTTTTTCGACTTAGAATTTACGTTAAAGTTTTTGTAATAGTTCAAATATTTTCAAAGTTCATTGACATATGGCTTTGAAACTTTGCACACTTGTTCAACATCATGACCCCAACCTGTAAACAAGAGGAGGTAACTCTATCAAGCATTTTGACAGAATTATGCCCCTTTTCAACTTAGAATTTACGTTAAAGTTTATGTAATAGTTCAAATATTTTCAAAGTCCATTGACATATGGCTTTGAAACTTTGCACACTTGTTCACCATCATGACCCCAACCTGTAAACAGGAGGAGGTAACTGTATCAAGCATTTTTTTTACTATCAAGCACTAAGAATAGTCGAGCGTTGCTGTCCTACCGACAGCTCTTGTTTGACTTAGAATTTACGTTAAAGTTTTTGTAAAAGTTCAAATATTTTCAAAGTCCATTGACATATGGCTTTGAAACTTTGCACACTTGTTCAACATCATGACCCGAACCTGTAACCAGGAGGAGGTAACTCTATCAAGCATTTTGACAGAATTATGCCCCTTTTTCGACTTAGAATTTACGTTAAAGTTTTTGTAATAGTTCAAATATTTTCAAAGTCCATTGACATATGGCTTTGAAACTTTGCACACTTGTTCACCATCATGACCCCAACCTGTAAACAGGAGGAGGTAACTGTATCAAGCATTTTTTTTACTATCAAGCACTAAGAATAGACGAGCGTTGCTGTCCTACCGACAGCTCTTGTTGATATATATGATCAGTACATGTGCTGGGATTGACAAATATGCATTTAATTTGGATTTTAAAGGCGTTTTGAGCTCCAAACCCCAAGTGTCTGTGATTTCATTAAGTAATTATATGGTCAGTCATGGCTGAAAAAACATTGATTATTTGATAGAGAAACATAACAAAGAAACACTTTGAAAAAAATCATTCATTGTGAAGTTAATATTAATGCAATAAAATCATTTCTTTTCATACAAGATGAGGAATAATATTATAAAAAAGGAATATGAAACAAAGAAAATAAAAAAAATAACTTTATTAAATTGACAGTTTCATTAGAAAGATAACATCTTTACCAACATGTGTTATACAGTGACAGTTGGCATATATAACATGTATAATAGCTGTAAGTAAAATTTATCACTGGCTTGATTGACAATTTTACAATTTGATAACGTTTCTTAACTGTTATAGTGGACCTGGCCGCCACATCACTCTATAATTGTCCTAATTGAGCAGTATAGTCAGAGCATGATAAACAGAACTTCCGTCAGTTCTAAAAATATCAGCACAGTCCATTAAAAGATTAACTCGGGTAAACATAGGTACCTGCAAGTGATTAACCAAATAATTACATTGAAAGTTATACAAATTATATTTTATGAGATGTTATATTCGTTTGGCTGTATAGCACAATTAGTAAGACTGCTTATTAATATGAAAGTGAATTAAGCTAACGGGTTCGAAACCTGTTGGAAACTGTTTAAATTTTTTTACAAGTTTTAATTCTTCTTTTTTTATTTCTTACTGTCTGACAAAATAAATATATGATTACGCATAAATTATGAACTTAAAGATATTTTATTTTTTGTCTCTTGAAAGTTAAAATATTCATACATTTGTAATATGAAATGCAAAACATATAATAAAGGAGGTGAAGATACTTTGTTTAAAATGTTATATAAATACATCAATAAAAATTAACCAAACAAATTATAGTTATGTAGTTTTGTATATATATATATGAAAGGGAAAATAAAAAATAAATAAAAAAAAAACTTTTTTGAAGCCTGTTACCCTCTTGTAGAGGAGTAGGTTCCTTCTGAACATAGACAGTGCTCTACCGATTGAGCTATTGTGACATTTATTATTTACTTTACAATTATTAGTCAAACGTACATGTACAATCATTGAGATGTGCAACATTTCATTTACCTATATAGAATTAAAATAAACTGTTCTGTACTGTAAATAAATATGAAGAAAGTTCTGTTTATCGTGCTCGGATTATAGAATAGATTAGACTTTATATATAAATATATTATTGTCACCTTAGTGCAATAACAGGTTAACTCTTATTTAAAGTTAATAGGAGTTAACTTGTTACTGCTTTAAGGTAAAGATTTTAAAGCAGCACACTTCAACAGTTGTGCTAATTATTATGAAAATATAAATCTTATTTTTGATTAAAATGTGGAGTATAAAGATAAAGTGATTACAATTAGCTAACATTATTGATTACATGCATATTCACAAAAACCACATATAACATGTCATAATATGTTGCCATGGATGCTTTATTCAAAGATTTAAGCAGTATTACCTCCACCAGTCGCAATTTTATAGCATCAATCGCAGAAGTCAAATTTTTGTATCTCAACTTTAGGGGGGAGGGGGGGCATTTAGATTTACCCTTGTTCTTCCGACCATCCATCCATACGCACTACTGAATAGGGATAGTGGGCCATCAAACTGTAAATAGAACAAAAGAGAACAACAAAGTTCATTTTAAACAATAGAGTAAGGGGCCATTGGCCCTCTATTAAACAGTATAAAAAAAACCAAAATAAATGGCCCATTATTCCATTTTGGCTGCATGTCCATCCGCCGTCCTCCATCCATGTGTCCACCATTCTCATTTTGTGTCACATGTAACTCCAGAAGTATTTGACCTAGAGTCATGAAACTTTACAGGAATGTTTATCAGCATGTGTAGTTGTGCACCTTGGTATTTTCGTGTGGATTTTATCAGCACTTTGTAGAGTTATTGCCCTTGACTTAGTTAATATTTACATTTTTCAACTTGTGTCGCACATAACTCAAAAAGTGTTTGAGCTAAAGTCATGAAACTTTACAAGAATGTTGCTCAGCATGTGAAGTTGTGCACCTTGTGTTTCGCTTGTGAATTTTAATTCTGTTTTGTCAGAGTTAGTACCCTTGACTTAGTAAAAATTTGCAATTTTCAACTTGTGTTGTATTTAGCTCTTAAAGTATTTGACCTAGGGTCATGAAACTTCACAGGAATGTTTATCAGCATGTTTTGTGAGAGTTATTGCCATTTTCAATTTTCAATTTTTGTCGTGCATAGCTCAAAATATATTTAACCTAGAGTCATGAAACTGGAATGTTGGTCAGCATGTGTAGTTGTTCACGTTGGGTTTCGCTTGTAGATTTATCCAGTATTTGTACAGTTCTTGTCTTTAACTTTGTGAAAACTGTTTCATTATGTTGTGTTATTTGTTCCTTGAGTGCTTAACTCAAACACTCAAGAAACAAATAACACAACATAATAAAAAGGTTTTTACTTAGTCAAGGGCAATAAGTTTCATGACTCTAGGTCAAATACTTTTTGAGGTACATGCGACACAAAAGAGAACGGACAGACAGAAGAACAGACATGCCACTTAAATGGACTAAAGGGCCTTACTTTTTGTTATTTTCTTTTGTTTAATAGAGGGCCATGGCCCCTTATTCTATTGTTACAGAATGAACTCTATTGTTCTCTTTTGTTCTGTTTACAGTTAGATGGCCCCCTACTTCTCTTAGATAGCCCTGACAGCTGGACGGACGGACAAGAGTAAATCTAAATGACCCCCCCCCTAAAGTTGGGGCACAAAAATGATAATCAACTTAGCATGTATACAGCTACAATCACAAATTTGCTAAACTTTTTACATGAAAAACTACATGTAAAATCCTTTGTGTTAAATTGACTTCACAGAGAATGTGTTATAAACATTCGATTTTCACTATAGTGAGAGGCTACAAGCGGGGTGTGTGTATTGATCAAATTGAGGTGACAAACGGGGTAAATTACATAAAAAACTATGACATGTTTGTGAATTTAATTTTGGGGCCGGAAGAAACACGTAAAATATCGCAGAAATTAGCTATCCAGAGAAATAACCAGTTATATGGTTATTAAAAATCTTCTTGTCTGAAGGTACAAGGCTTAGAGCTTTGATATTATATATATATATTATCATCTATGGGTCCTCTACCAAAGTTGTTTAAGTTATGCCCCTAGTGTTAAAATTGCTCTGCTCAAGATGCGTTTGTAAAAACTTAAAAAATCTTCTTCTCTGAGTTGACAAAGGCTAGAGGTTAAATATTTGGCATGAGACCAAGACTGTTCAAATTATAGCTCTGGGGTCAAAATTGGCTCCGCCCAGGGGTCATTGATTTTCTTTATGTACACATAGAATTTTTTTTAAATCTTTTTGTCTGAAGGTACAAGGCTTAGAGTTTTGATGTTTGCTTTATAATATCATCCATAGGTCCTCTACAAAAGTTGTTCAAATTTTGCCCCTGGTGTCAAAATTGGCCCTGCCTAGGGGCATTGATTTTCATTATGTACATGTAGTAAAAACAGATACTAAAACAAATGTTTTCTGAATTGGAGAAAGCTACAGCTTAGATATTTAATATTAAATGTTGTTTGGTGGACCTATATCAAGATTGTTTGAATTAAACCCTTGGGTCAAAATTTTGCCTTTCCCTACTTTCTTGTCCTTTATTTGACTTACTTTCTTGTCCTTTGATGTGCAGCTTGTTAGTTTTGAACTCGTGTCACATGTAGACCAAAATATATTTGACCTAGAGTCAGAAGATTGACTAAACAGTGTAGTGTTGTGGCACCTGTGTCCTATGGACACATTTCCAGTGAACTTTTTTTTACAAGAAAATAAACAGACATAAGTAGTCAAGTACGATATTACAGTGCTTGAAATTTTTTCATTAATATATTTCAGAGAAAATTCAGTCCGTTCACTGGGATTGTGTTGTGTTCATTCACAAAAAAGAGGCTATCCACCAGGAGAGGGCGCTCATATTGCTGTCAGTAAGTATATAACAGATTCTAGCTCTTCCGTTTTTTATAGCCTTATGGTATATAGTAATTAAACTGTCAGTCCATCAGTCCTCCTGTATGCGTTGAAAGTCAAGTTCTACAGGAATGATCAATAGGTGACCCTTTACAGAAATTGTTCAAATTGTTCCTGGCTGTTGAACAAAATAGTCATAAGAGCTATAAATAGAAATAAGCTTTCAAACACATCTCCTCCTCAGCAACTTGGTAGATATTAGAAATAAATAAAAGAAATAAGCAATAAGAGCCATCATGGCCCTCATGTTTGTTATATAGTACTCAAAGTCTTGTATAAGATAGAATTAAGCTCATAGCTATGTAGCTTGTGTAAGATAATTATGTAGCTTGTGTAAGACGGCATTCAGTTCATAGCTATGCAGCTTGTGTAAGATGGCATTAAGCTCATAGCTTTGCAGCTTGTGTAAAATGGCATTAAGCTCATAGCTATGTAGCTTGTGTAAGATGGTATGAAGCTCATAGTTATGTAGCTAGTGAAAGATGGCATTTAGCTCATAGCTATGTAGCTAGTGAAAGATGGCATTAAGCTCATAGCTATGTAGCTTGTGTAAGATGGTATGAAGCTCATAGTTATGTAGCTTGTGTAAGATGGCATTAAGCTCATAGCTATGTAGCTTGTGTAAGATGGCATTAAGCTCATAGCTATGTAGCTTGTGTAAGATGGCATTAAGCTCATAGCTATGTAGCTAGTGTAAGATGGCATTAAGCTCATAGCTATGTAGCTTGTGTAAGATGGCATTAAGCTCATAGCTATGTAGCTTGTGTAAGATGGCATTAAGCTCATAGCTATGTAGCTAGTGTAAGATGGCATTAAGCTCATAGCTATGTAGCTAGTGTATGACTGCATTTAGCTCATAGCTATGTAGCTTGTGTAAGATGACATAAAGCTAATAGCTATGTAGCTTGTGTAAGATGGCATTAAGCTCATAGCTATGTAGCTAGTGTAAGATGGCATTAAGCTCATAGCTATGTAGCTTGTGTAAGATGGCATTAAGGTCATAGCTATGTAGCTAGTGTAAGATGGCATTAAGCTCATAGCTATGTAGCTTGTGTAAGATGGCATTAAGCTCATAGCTATGTAGCTTGTGTAAGATGGCATTAAGCTCATAGCTATGTAGCTTGTGTAAGATGGCATTTAGCTCATAGCTATGTAGCTAGTGTAAGATGGCATTTAGCTCATAGCTATGTAGCTAGTGTAAGATGGTATGAAGCTCATAGTTATGTAGCTTGTGTAAGATGGCATTTAGCTCATAGCTATGTAGCTAGTGTAAGATGGTTTGAAGCTAATAGCTATGTAGCTTGTGTAAGATTGCATTTAGCTCATAGCTATGAAGCTAATGTAAGATGGTATGGAGCTAATAGCTATGTAGCTTGTGTAAGATTGCATTTAGCTTATAGCTATGTAGCTTGTGTAAGATGGCATTAAGCTCATAGCTTTTAGCTTGTGTAAGATGGAATAGTCATAGCTACATGTATGTACCCCATGTAAAATGACCAATTAAGCTCAAAGCTATGTAGGTTGTGTAAGACAGCATTAAGCTTATAGCTATGAAGTTAGTGTAAGAGGGCATTTAGCTCATAGCTATGTAGCTTGTGTATGATGGCATTTACCTCATAGCTATGTAGCTTGTGTAAGACAGCATTAAGCTCATAGATATGAAGCTAGTGTAAGATGGCATTTAGCTCATAGCTTTGTAGCTTGTGTATGACTGCATTTAGCTCATAGCTATGAAGCTTGTGTAAGATGGCATTAAGGTCATAGCTATGCAGTTTATGTAAGATGGCATTAAGGTCATAGCTATGTAGCTTGTGTAAGATGACATTAAGGTCATAGCTACATGTATGTACCTCATGTAAAATGGCATTAAGCTCATAGCTATGTAAGTTGTGTAAGACAGCATTAAGCTTATAGCTATGAAGTTAGTGTAAGAGGGCATTTAGCTCATAGCCATGTAGCTTGTGTATGATGGCATTTAACTTATAGCTATGAAGCTAGTGTAAGATGGCATTAAGCTCATAGATATGCAGCTCGTGTAAGATGGCATTTAACTCATAGCTATGAAGCTAGTGTAAGAGGGCATTTACCTGATAGCTATGTAGCTTGTGTAAGGTGGCATTTAACTCAAAGCTATGAAGCTAGTGTAAGAGGGCATTTAGCTAATAGCTATGAAGCTAGAATAAGATGGCATTAAGCTCATAGTTATGTAGCTTGTGTAAGATTGCATTTAGCTCATAGCTATTTTGCTTGTGTAAGACGACATTTAGCTCATAGCTATGTAGTTTGTGTAAGATGGCATTTATCTCATAGCTATGTTGCTTGTGTAAGACAACATTTAGCTCATAGCTATGTAGCTTGTGTAAGACAGCATTTAGTTCATAGCTATGTTGCTTGTGTAAGATGGTATAAAGGTCATAGTTATGTAGCTTGAGTATGATGGTATTAAGGTCATAGTTATGTAGCTTGTGTAAGATGGCATTTAACTCATAGCTATGTAGCTTGTGTAAGAAGGCATTTAGCTCATAGCTATGTAGCTTGTGTAAGATGGTATTAAGGTCATAGTTATGTAGCTTTTGTAAGATGGCATTTAGCTCATAATTATGTAGCTTGTGTAAGATGGTATTAAGGTCATATCTATGTAGCTTGTGTAAGATGGCATTTAGCTCATAGCTATGTAGCTTGTGTAAGACTGCATTTAGCTCATAGCTATGTAGCTAGTGTAAGAGGGAATTTAGCTAATAGCTATGTAGCTTGTGTAAGATTGCATTAAGGTCATAGCTATGGAGCTAGTGTAAGGCAGCATTTAGCTCATAGCTATGTAGCTTCTGTAAGATGGCATTAAGGTCATAGCCATGCAGTTTGTGTAAGATGACATTAAGGTCATGGCTACATATATGTAGCTTATGTCAATTGGCATTGAGGTCATAGCTACATGTATGTAGCTTGTGTAAAATGGCATTAAGCTCATAGCTTTGTAGGTTGTGTAAGACCGCATTAAGCTCATAGGTATGAAGCTACTGTAAGAGGGCATTTAGCTCATAGCTATGTAGCTTGTGTAAGGTGGCATTAAGCTCATAGCTGTGCAGTTTGTGTAAGATGGCATTAAGGTCATAGCTATGTAGCTAGTGTAAGAGGGCATTTTGCTCATAGTTATGTAGCTTGTGTAAGATGGCATTAAGGTCATAGCTACATGTATGTACCTCATGTAAAATGGCATTAAGCTCATAGCTATGTAGGTTGTGTAAGACAGCATTAAGCTTATAGCTATGAAGTTAGTGTAAGAGGGCATTTAGCTCATAGCTTTGTAGCTTGTGTATGATGGCATTTAACTCATAGCTATGAAGCTAGTGTAAGATGGCATTAAGCTCATAGATATGTAGCTTGTGTAAGATGGCATTTAACTCATAGCTATGAAGCTATTGTAAGAGGGCATTTACCTGATAGCAATGTAGCTTTTGTAAGATGGCATTTAACTCAAAGCTATGAAGCTAGTGTAAGAGGGCATTTAGCTCATAGCTATGAAGCTAGAATAAGATTGCATTAAGCTCATAGTTATGTCGCTTGTGTAAGATGGCATTTATCTCATAGCTATGTTGCTTGTGTAAGACAACATTTAGCTCATAGCTATGTAGCTTGTGTAAGACGGCATTTAGCTCATAGCTATGTAGCTTGTGTAAGATGGTATTAAGGTCATAGTTATGTAGCTTGTGTAAGATGGTATTTAGCGCATAGTTATCTAGTTTGTGTAAGACGGCATTTAGCTCATAGCTATGTTGCTTGTGTAAGATGGTATAAAGGTCATAGTTATGTAGCTTGTGTAAGATGGTATAAAGGTCATAGTTATGTAGCTTTTGTAAGATGGCATTTAACTCATAGCTATGTAGCTTGTGTAAGAAGGCATTTAGCTCATAGCTATGTAGCTTGTGTAAGATGGTATTAAGGTCATAGTTATGTAGCTTTGTAAGATGGCATTTTGCTCATAATTATGTAGCTTGTGTAAGATTGCATTTAGCTCATAGCTATGTAGCTTGTGTAAGACGGCATTTAGCTCATAGCTGTGTAGCTTGTGTAAGATGGCATTTAACTCATAGCTATGTAGCTTGTGTAAGATGGCATTAAGGTCATAGCTTTGTAGCTAGTGTAAGATTGCATTAAGGTCATAGCTACATGTATGTAGGTTGTGTAAAATTGCATTAAGCTCATAGCTATGAAGCTAGTGTAAGATGGCATTTAGCTCTTAGCTATATAGCTACTGTGATATGGCATTTAGCTCATAGCTATGTAGCTTGTGTAAGATGGCATTTAACTCATAGCTATGTAGCTTGTGTAAGATGGCATTTAACTCATAGTTATGTAGCTTGTGTAAGATGGTATTAAGGCCATAGCTATGTAGCTTGTGTAAGATGGCATTAAGGTCATAGCTAGCCTATGTAGCTTGTGTAAGATGGTATTAAAGTCATAGCTATGTAGTTCGTGTAAAGTGGCATTAAGGTCATAGCTACATGTATGTAGCTCGTGTAAAATGGCATTAAGCTCATAGCTATGTAGCTTGTGTAAGACAGCATTAAGCTCATAGCTATGAAGCTAGTGTAAGAGTGCATTTAGCTCATAGCTGTGTAGCTTGTGTAAGATGGCATTTAGCTCATAGCTATGTAACTTGTGTAAGAAGGCATTTAGCTCATAGCTATGTAGCTTGTGTAAGATGGTATGAAGCTCATAGTTATGTAGCTTATGTAAGATGGCATTAAGGTCATAGCTACATGTATGTAGTTTGTGTTAAATGGCATTAAGCTCATAGCTATATAGCTTGTGTAAGATGGCATTAAGCTCATACATGTCATAGATATGTTAAGCATAGATATGTAGCTAATGTAAAAATAGGTTAATTCTGGTGCTGTTCTGTGTTTGAAAAATATAGGAAACAATTGGTCTAGATAATGAAATGATGGGTAGATGTACTGAAGTTGGTTAAACATCAGTGTAGAATATGGTCAGCCTGTGTAAAACATGTAGCTAGGTCTGTGTCAAAGGACGCTCAATTTTACCACTAATTCAATCAAAATTGTTATTATTCTGTGTAAAGAGTGACAATACACCCAAACATAGACTTTTCAAATATGTAGTCTGGTCTAGGTTATCTAATTTAGTGACCAAGGACATTCATTTTTATCAGTAGAGAATTAGATTTTCTTTTTTTTTTTTGCATAAAAAGAGGCCAAATTTAGGCCTTTTCCCATTGACATAACTGTTGAAACAACAACTAAATAACAAAAAAACAAAAAAAAACCATCACTTTTTATATGTAAGTTGAAATTAATAAAAGTGTATGTTTTGATAAGTTGGTTTAATTTTCCCTATTTTCTTCATAGCCTTAGTGCTAGATATTTCTGAATGAAAATTGCAAGGTATGTTCAAAAAAAGATGAAGAAGAAGAAAAAATAAGTAAGAGTTAATTATTTTTGTTACAGGAACTGTGAGGAGATTCCTGGAGAGATATGGCAGTGATGTTGATGTTATAATCTTTGTCTGTGATGATGAAACTTATGTAAGTTAACAGAACTTTTTAACTTAATATTATTTTAATTTCTAAATGTTTGAAAAAGCTTGTAAGTATCAACTAGACATGGAATTTTGTGATGTGATAGCTGATGGAGGTCTGCACAGGTCACATGGGTAGATTCATTTGCTGTCAGCATTCTAAAGATTAAAGTTAATTCAGCAGAGAATAAATTTATTCGATATCATTTGGTCTAATGACATATCACATTTTATTTTGTGTTTTATAAAAAGGTATAGAGAAATAAAACATGATATATTCAATGATTACATTAATTAAAATATCATTTTATACTTTCACTATTTTAGGATAAAAAAAAAGGGAATTATTTTCTGTAAGGTGACCAAAAAATAAAAATATTTTAAAAGTAGAACTGAAAAGCAATGTATTGAAATGTTGTATTTCACTTGTCACGGAAATTAGACTTTACAATCTGGAAAAAGGGGAGATCCAACCAAAAAAGGATGAATAATCGAAATAAATGAAAACAGTAAAATTATATAAAAAATTACAGACTTTGTTTAATGTAGTGTGTTTTTGAGAGATAAATATTCAACATCTGTGACACTCCCTTGACATCACCATATGTTATACATGTACTTATAAACGTTGATAAAACATTCTTGTTGAAAAAAAATAACTATCCCATCCAGCCAGTTATGTATGTTTATTATTCTTCAAAAAGTTTAAGAGGATATTTTTTTCGTTTATATGGAATATATTAATTACAAAACATGATAAAATGCCACATATTTCCACAAGCCGGGAAGGCAAGTGAAAATATGTGGAATTTTATTATGTTGAGTGAAAACATATACCATATTTCACAAAAATTATAAAAATATCCTGTTGATTTAATTTCATTATCAAAGAAAATGGTTACAAACACCATTAATTGCTTGCTTAAGGCAACAGTTTTCTGCAATTGTACAGCGCGCAGTAATATATTATTGCGTCTTGTTTTGCACGCGATATTTGGCGCTACATTGTGACATCACATAACTCTTTAAATGTTACTACAGCTTTAATTAAAGATATTGGTGTTCAGATTAATTTTCTTAGTTAGACCAATTTTTATCATTCTAGATAGTTTTCAAAACGAAATTCAACAAAAAGTTGTTTTGCATTTATCAGATTTTTCAAAAAAATTTTTTTTTTGAAAATATATTAAATGTATTTGACTGATATAGTACCATATTTCATGGGTAAAATTAAGTAATGCAATTTGTTCTCGAAACTTATAATAAAAAATATTTATTATTTCTTCCTATTTGTTAGTTTTAAAAACAATTTTATCTAAGAGAATGAAAATAATTGAGTAATGTTTTTTTGTTTTGTTTGGTTTTACAGGGCACCAGCACAATTTATGTCATATGGTGATTTTGGCTAACCTTGGGTGCTACAAACTTTAAGTAACACCAGGGTCAAAACCACATCACCTGTCGGACCTAAGAGATGCATGGACTCCAGTAATTCAAACCCATTTACTTGTCTCATATGATAAAATAGGGATAAACGGTGGCTGCAATGCTGCTGCCTCAACCCATAAAAGCAACCACTCAGCTACAAATGAAAAATGAGTGAAATACTTTAATATATACATGTTTATTTTTCAGTCTGTGTATGAAACAGTTTTACCTCTATATTTTCCTCGAAATCCACAAGAACAGAGAGAGAGTTTGTCCCGGCTCCCTGAAGATATCGGCAATGAAATGGGGGAACCAGTTATACCAGAAAGACAAATTAGAATCAGTGATAAACCAACATTTAATCCTGCCGGTATTATCTCCCTTTGTTAATATACAAGTATTGACTAGTGAGAAATAGATCAATTATTTTTAGCACAACTATTCAAAGAATAAGAGCTGTTGTACTCACACAGTTGTCAGCATGGAAGTTAGACACACTTCTGTGAAGTTTTTGCATGCAAGATGCAATCTGCTAAACTACTAAAGGGAATTGGTTGAAATTTCCTTACTTTCTAAAACAGCTACAATAAATCACCAATATTAACAGTCCAAGGGAGAGAACTTTAAAAAACAATCTGATACCAAATTTTTATCACACTGCTCATTTTTACTGAATATGTAAACCTAAATATATAAGAACAGACCAAACATAAATAATAATAAGTTTTTAAAGGTTTTTGGGAATAAATCCAATCAATTATTCAGTAAACATGTGTTAAAATGGATTCTTACACTTCTGTGAAGTTTTTGCATGCAAGATGCAATCTGTAAAACTATTGAAGGGAATAGGTTAAAATTTCCTAACTTTCTAAAACAGCTGCAATAAATCATCACCAATATTAACAGTCCAAGGGAGAGAACTTTAAAAAACAATCTGATACCAAATTTTTATCACACTGCTCATTTTAACTGAATAAGTAAACCTAAATATATTAGAAAAGACCAAACATAAATAATAATAAGTTTTTAAAGGTTTTTGGGAATAAATCCAATCAATTATTCAGTAAAACATGTGTTAAAATGGATTCTACAATAAAATATTCACAAAGTGACCAAAGAATAGGATTTATCTACTCTCCCCTTTGAAGTGAGCAATAAATAGCTTATTTTTTTTATTATACAAGTTTTCTGCATCTATATATATTATAAATACAAAAAAAGACCAAATATAGGACATCTAAAGATTAAATATTAAGCTATCTTTGGTTAATTTGTACAATTTTCCATCCCTTTTCAGGTAACTAGACCTATATAGTGGTATAAACTATAACCATGAACAATACAAGAAAAAAATGCTTTTGGTATAGCGGGGGTTCAGAGACTTTTTATGTTCTCCTCCAGGTCCATTCGGGTCCATTTGACTGGGGGGGGGGGCAAGAATTCTCTCACCCCTAGGGTGCCCTGTTTATTCAGGGAGGGGGGAGATATATATGCTATGTTGCCAGGAGGGGCTGATTACCAAAATTTTTGTAATCTTTTTATTCAAATTTAAATCCCAATCTCTAAGCAACTAGTTTAAATGGAAGTAGATATCGAGGATGGTTGACCTGAGCGTGTGGATTGACCAAACATCACAAGAAAACCTGACTGACTTTTTCTAAATACACTGTAATTATAATGTAGTTAATATATACTATTAAACTCCAGCAAATTAACAAATAAACTAATATATGTAATAAATTTAGATTCAACTACTTTAAATAATATATCTGTGGTGAATCATGCTTAATAAATAAGTTTTGTAATGTAAACAATCATGTTTTTAACATCACTTGGCACTATATGCTCTACATACTGTACAGCATAACATAATATACATGGTTTGTTAAAATAACACTACTGAGGGGGTCATAGGTCAAAGTCTTGAGCTTGAAGTCAAAATCGAATAGTAATTGGACCAATCAAAACACAGGAGACTACTGTGCCGGTTCATCAGAACAACTCTTATATCGGGAGTTTGGTCGGACTATAACTAATGAAGACAAAGGAGACAACACCTTCTCCACCAATCAGCAAAGTTAACAGTCTACAATGTTTGGCCATTGAAAATGGCATTATGATTATTATTTTTTGCTGTCAAGTTGAGTTGAATTAGTAATATATTTTGAAAGATAGACTATTAACATGGTGCTTGACCAATAAGTGATAATGAAAAATGTTAAAGTGACATTATGCCCATCCATGGGTAGATATAGAGTGAACAGTTGAAAGTCAAAATAAGTTAACATTTTCGCATAATTATGCCCCCACTTCGAAGAAGAGGGCCCCCACTTCTAAGAAGAGGGGGTATATTGCTTTGCACTTGTCGGTCAGTCCCGTTGTCAGTCCGTCGGTCCTCAGACCAAATGGTTACCGAGTGATAACTAAAGAACCCTTAGGCCTAGGAACTTCAAACTTGGTATGGTGATTGGTCATGTCCAGTAGATGATTGATTTTGGGGTCAAGGGGTCAAAGGTCAAGGTCATATTGACCTTGTAAGCAAAAACGGTTTCCGATCAATAATTAAAGAACCTTTAGGCCTAGGAACATCAAACTTGGTATGGTGATTGGTCATGATCAGTAGATGACCCCTATTGATTTTGGGGTCAAGGGGTCAAAGGTCAAGGTCATAATGACCTCTTAGGTAAAAATTGTTTCCGATCAATAACTAAAGAACCCTTAGGCCTAGGGACTCTAAACTTGATATGGTGATTGGTCATGATCAGTAGATGACCCCTATTGATTTGAGGGTCAAGGGGTCAAAGGTCAAGGTCACATTGACCTCTTAGGTAAAAACGGTTTCCAATCAAAAACTAAAGAACCCTTAGGCCTAGGGACTCTAAACTTGATATGGTGATTGGTCATGATCAGTAGATGACCCCTTTTGATTTTGGGGCCAAGGGGTCAAAGGTCAAGGTCACATTGACCTCTTAGGTAAAAATGGTTTCCGATCAAAAACTAAAGAACCCTTAGTCTTAGAAACTTCAAACTTGGTATGGTGATTGGTCATGACCAGCAGATGACCCCTATTGATTTTAGGGTTAAGGGGTCAAAGGTCAAGGTCACATTGACTTTGTAGGTAAAACGGTTTCCGATCAATAACTAAAGAACCCTTAGGCCTAGGAAATTCAAATTTGGTATGGTGATTGGTCATGACCAGCAGGTGACCTGTTGATTTTGGTCAAGGGGTTAAAGGTCAAGGTCACATTGACCTTGTAGGTAAAATCGGTTTACGATCAATTAACTAAAAACGCTTAGGCTTAGGAACTTCAAACTTTGTATGATGATTGGTTGTGACCAGCAGATGACCCCTATTGAGTTTTTGGTCAAGGTGCCAAAGGTCAAGGTCACATTGACCTTTTAAGTTAAAACGGTTTCTGATCAATAACTAAAGAACACTTAGGCCTAGGAACTCTAAACTTTGTATGGTGATTGGTCATGACCAGCAGATTACCCCTATTGATTTTGGGATCAAGGGGTCAAAGGTCAAGGTCACATTGACCTTGTAAGTAAAAACAGTTTCTGATCAATAACTAATGAACGCTTTGGCCTAGAAACTTCAAACTTTGTATGATGATTGATCATGACCAGTAGATGACCCTTATTGATTTTGGGGTCAAGGGGTCAATGTCATATTGACCTTGTACTTAATGACAGTTTCTGACCAATTACTCAACAACTCAAGTTGCCTTGGTTGATATTTTTATATTAAACTAAAAATGCTTTTGGTATACACATTTGAAGGTCTTATGTAATATGACAACTTGGCTTTCATTAATGAGGCCTACTTGATTCATAAAATTTATGCATATATTATTTGGTAAGATTTGTAATAACTTAAATTGCTGCACACAGCCTACTTGTCATGACCAGTAGATACTAGATAACCCTTATTAATTGTTTGTTCACTGGATCAGAAGTCATGCATAATAACCTGATCACATGACTAATTGGCTGCCGATAGGGGGCATACATGTTTTACAAACATATCTTGTTCCTTTCAATTTTATAATTTACTTCACATGAACGATAAATAACTCAATAGGCCCTGTGAAATGTGTGTAAATATCCATCAAAATGTATCTATAAAAAGAGTAGGGCAGTCTTTTTTATGTATTTAGGAAGATTTATTTTTATACCCCCGCATAACAAAGTTGTAAGGGGGTTGTAAGGGGGGTATACTGGAATCAGATTGTCCGTCCGGCCATCAGGCCGTCTGGCCGGCCGGCGTCCGTCGGTTTTTTCTTGTCCGCCCAATAACTAAAGATTCCTTTGACCCACAGTCTTCATATTTGGCATGGAGGTTAGTCATGATTAGTAGATGACCCCTTTTGATTTTGAGGTCACCAGGTCAAAGGTCAAGGTCACAGGGGCCTTGACTTCAAAAAGCTTGTCCGCCCAATAACTTAAGATTCCTTTGACCCACAGTCTTCATATTTGGCATGGAGGTTAGTCATGATAAGTAGATGACCCCTATCGCTTTTGAGGTCACCAGGACAAAGGTCAATGTCACAGAGGCCTTGACTTTAAAAAGCTTGTCCGCCCAATAACTTAAGATTCCTTTGACCCACAGTCTTCATATTTGGCATGGAGGTTAGTCATGATAAGTAGATGACCCCTATCTATTTTGAGGTCACCAGGTCAAAGGTCAAGGTCACAGGGGCCTTGACTTCAAAAAGCTTTTCGCCCAATAACTTAAGATTCCTTTGACCCACAGTCTTCATATTTGGCATGGAGGTTAGTCATGATAAGTAGATGACCCCTATTGATTTTGAGGTCACCAGGTCAAAGGTCAAGGTCACAGGGGCCTTGACTTCAAAAAGCTTGTCCGCCCAATAACTTAAGATTCCTTTGACCCACAGTCTTCATATTTGGCATGGAGGTTAGTCATGATAAGTAGATGACCCCTATTGATTTTGAGGTCACTGGGTCAAAGGTCAAGGTCACAGGGGCCTTGACTTCAAAAAGCTTGTCCGCCTAATAACTTAAGATTCCTTTGACCCACAGTCTTCATATTTGGCATGGAGGTTAGTCATGATAAGAAGATGACCCCTATTGATTTTGAGGTCACTGGGTCAAAGGTCAAGGTCACAGGGGCCTTGACTTCAAAAAGCTTGTCCGCCCAATAACTTAAGATTCCTTTGACCCACAGTCTTCATATTTGGCATGGAGGTTAGTCATGATAAGTAGATGACCTCTATTGATTTTGAGGTCACTGGGTCAAAGGTCAAGGTCACAGGGGCCTTGACTTCAAAAAGCTTGTCCGCCCAATAACTTAAGATTCCTTTGACCCACAGTCCTTATATTTGGCATGGAGGTTAGTGATGATTAGTACATGACCCCTATCGATTTTGAGGTCACCAGGTCAAAGGTCAAGGTCACAGGGGCCTTGACTTCAAAAAGCTTGTCCGCCCAATAACTTAAGATTCCTTTGACCCACAGTCTTCATATTTGGCATGGAGGTTAGTCATGATTAGTAGATGACCCCTATTGATTTTGAGGTCACCAGGTCAAAGGTCAAGGTCACAGGGGTCTTGACTTCAAAAAGCTTGTCCGCCCAATAACTTAAGATTCCTTTGACCCACAGTCTTCATATTTGGCATGGAGGTTAGTCGTGATTAGTAGATGACCCCTATTGATTTTGAGGTCACCAGGTCAAAGGTCAAGGTCACAGGGGCCTTGACTTCAAAAAGCTTGTCCGCCCAAAAACTTAAGGTTCCTATGACCCACATTCTTCATATTTGGCATGGAGGTTAGTCATGATTAGTAAATGATCCGTATTGATTTTGAGGTCACTGGGTCAAAGGTCAAGGTCACAGGGACCTTGTCAAAATAAAGCTTTTCCCCAATGCCTGTCCAGAGTGTATTGATTTTGACATTTTCACATTTGAAGCATGTAGAATACATAACTTAGCAATGCACTAACTTAGTCACCTCAGACTTGGCAGGTTGGTTGTCCTTGAGTTCTAAATGGCCACTGTTGATTCTGACAAAGTGGCATGCGGGGGTATTCACGCCATGATAGTGGCAGTTCTAGTTTACCCTAAACATTTTCAAATATCATATGTGTTTGTCAATCACCATTATAACAACATGAACAAGTTTACTGAAATACATAGTCAATTAAAGTCAATTTGACAATGAAAAAATGAGCATAATGTCACTTTGATATATAAACGATCAAAGTTGTAAAAAGACCGTCCCACTTTTTTTCATGAATTAAACATTACTGTATCAGTAGGAATTCTGAAGGATTTTTATAGGCATTTCAGTCTATCATATGAATGACTGATTATTTTTTTCATAGTAAATTCAAAAATTGAACACAAGTATGACAAAATGTCAAGTTATTTTGAGTAATCCCTCTTGAACTCTTGAAAAAAAATGCAAAAGAAATTTCAGTTTCCATTAATTATCTCCCCAACAGTTATACAATTTCAACTCAAATTTTATATATGGATAAAGTATCCACTTCCATCCGTACTTATACCTACACTTTTCTCTCAATTACAGGTCCACAGAAAGAAGATGAATTCGAGAAGACAGTAGATTTGAACGAGGAGTTTGGAAAGTCTATAAATGGGTCAGTAGGTCAACATCCCTTCGCCAGCATGCAGGAACATCCTGATGACCAGAAACAGCGCAACCCAAGGACAGTAAATGAGGTCAAACATATAGAACAGCAGAAAAGGTATACAACCAGTCAATTACATCAATCAAGTAGGATATTAGTGTTAGAAAAATAGGTTTTTATTTATTACTTTATTTACAAGCGGGAATATTTTTCATTTAATTTGTCAGTTAATTTTTTACCATTTTGCCAGATTATTGAGCACTATTTTTTCCATTTTGTGTCACCTTTTTGTAGTGGCTGATGGAGATAGATTCAAAGATCATAAAGTCAAATGTGTACAATTCTTTACCTCAATGGACTTCTTAGTTAAAACAGATATCACTTTTGTCTCCTTTTTTACAAAATCATCTTATATCCACTTGTTTGACAGTGAAAGGTTGTTAAAATACCCTCATAAATTTTAGGGGTGTGATAAGGTATTTAAAAGTTCTCATATGTGATATGATTACAGGTATGAGAGGTTATTAAAACGGGCTCGGACTGAAGATCTTACAGAGATTTCAGCTTTGCGTTGTCTTTATCGGACTGGTCAGGATAGATTTGGACGCCCTGTTATTGTGTTTGTGGGTAAAAACTTTCCAGCTCATACTGTGGATATGGAAAAGGTAAAATCTTTGAAAATACACTTTTTGTTCCCTGGTTTAGATTACTTTAAATCATACCAACTCTGTTAAGGTCAAATAATTACTCTTTCCCTAGCGGGATATCTTATACAGTATATGTGGATTATTCTGCAGTGACTTTATTACTGGGTATTCTGCGGTCAGTTTCAGCACGGCAGAAATAAAAAAATACAGAATATTTCTCAATTATTTGGTTATAAACCTGTCATGATATATGTCCTACATTATGATCTGTGTCGTCTAAAGTGATATCAACTAACAGATTATAACGGTTGAGGGGTCATCAAGTTGTGTAAAACTGCTGCCAGCAATGTTTGAAAGGATGTATTTATTGTTATAAATTATGTCAATTTATAATGATGAAAAAATTTGCAGCAGAAATCAAGTCAGCAGAAATAAAAACATGCCAAAATTTGAAAAAAAACACGGAATTTAGAGCCCACAGAAAAAACAACTTATATGGTAATATTCCCTCCCTTTATAATTATTTAAGACAAGAGCAGATGAGATACTGCAAAATCAGAATCATTTGTGGGGTGCTTTTTTTCCTGGTTTTCTTGGATTAATTAATCTACAAATTTAAGATCCATTGCAATTTTATTTCACCTGCTGTAAGATGTTTTAACATTATTTGTATTTAATTATCTTTTTCGTCTTCTTCAAAAACAGAAAACCCAAATTTAAGGGCCAATGAAATCTTTACATTTTTGTCAAAAACCGTAAAATTAAGTGAATTCACAATAGTAATGTAAGAACTAGTAAGAATTGCAAGTTGTACATATATGTGTGTAGTCTATATTAAATGAGGGTTCATCTGCCAGCAAGGCACAAACAGAGCAGCTTTCATTGTCGAGCATGGATTGAACTTTGAAGCACAAAGGGGTGAAAACTTACCTCCATTCAATTTCCACCTACTATTTGCCAGAGAAATAAATTTTTAGCCAAAAGTAGGTCACTGTATGGTGGTCAATGAGAATCTAAAAGTATAAAAACCTGAAACAAAATAAGAAAAGAATGTAGCCCTTTAAAAGGGCTGTAGGTGCCAAGCAAAGGGTCTGCCTTTTAAGTTGTCATTCTAATTAGGGGCTCATGCACCCTAGTACACCATCCTCATTGACTCTGCCTACTTCGTAGGGTCACTTCTCTCGGCATTAGTTAGGACTCCGGCAGCTGGTCCACAGAACATGATTTTGAAAATGTTAATAACTTTTAACTTTTCAGTGAAATACGAATTTTTCTGGCTGAAAAATATAACTCTATATCTAATTCTATAAGAATGTACAGTCTACAAGAAACATAGAGAAAAAAAGATGATTTTACCATGCTATGAATTGTTGTTTTATTTTCAGGCATTGTTATATATGATACGGTTAATGGATCCAATTGTGGACAGAGATTATGTTGTCGTGTATTTCCACACACAGACCAGTAATGAAAATCTACCACCTATGAACTACTTAAAAAATGTCTATCATACCTTAGATCATAAGTAAGTATATAATTATCTAAACATTATTTTGTTTTAAACAAGAGTCAGGAAGGAACTAATAGTAATAATATTTCACCAAATAATAGGTTAGAATAATTAATGTCTTTAAGTTTCAATTATAACAATAATCTTCATAAGTATTAGTATTTAAGTTTGGCTGATTTTGAAAAAAGCTTGTAATTTATTTGTACAATCATCCTGGGCTGTGCTTCATAGAAAGTTGTTAGTGTATCCTAAGACCTAAGACTTATGTAAACTATAGGACTAAGTTAAGACCATTTCAACAAATATTTACATCTTTAGTAAAAAGTTTATTTAGACTTTTATCTAATTCATTCTCCTGAGAAAATTGCAAAATCTAGAGGCATGCGCTTTATACCATAATGTAAAAATGTTCATCTGCATGGCTATTCAGAGATAATGGGGCATACAAACACTGATTTTCCATGAAATGCAACCTGGAATCTGGAACATAAGATAATGGGGCATACAAACACTACAGAAGCTGTGTAGTGTTGCTGTCAATTTGACAGCCCATTGATAAGTTACAGTTATGTCTATTCCTATAATTATTCTTTTATTATAGAAAAACTTATATCATTGATTTTCATAACATCATGTTAAGACCATTTAAATAGATATCGATATCCAGTTGGTTTATATTGTCTCTTACATCAATAACTAAGGAGAAAGTAAATGAGCTGTGTGACGGCAAAACCACCATAGTGGATTTGTGACCAGCATGGATCCAGACCAGCCTGCGCCTCGACTCGGTCTGATCAGGATCCATGCTGTTTGCTACAGTTTCTCTACTTGTAATAGGGTTTGTAAGCAAACAGCATGGATCCTGATCAGATTGCGCAGATGCGCAGACTGGTCTTGATCCATGCTGGTCGCAAACACATTACGTTGGTTTTGTCATGATGCGGCTCATTAATCTATTTTCACTAAGATAAACATGACAAAATGGTAGCATGTGAGGGTGTTTGGATGAAAAGATAACATGGCTCAAATCTTAATTTCATTGTCGTGTTATGTCTCAGCTTGAATTGAAAGGGTCTAAACAGGAATCATTGTCCTTACTGGAGTAGGGCTCAATTCCATGATCTATTTCTTGAGAGGCAGACATCTATATTAGAAGACCACAACTCCAATTTTTATGCTTCATTTATTTTATAGATATATATACACAAAATACAATCAGGGGACAATAAGGAAATATAACAAAAGGCATTATGGAAAGCACTATGGGTAGTAATATAAAAAAATCCTCAATATTATTTATACCTTACCTTGCTGAGTTTATGTCTTTTCCGTGCCTTGAAAACAGACATTTCCATGCCTGGAATTTAGAACAGCCTATAAATGGACAATTTTATATCAAAATGTTGAAAATGTATATAGAAATTTTCAAAAAAAGCTCACATATGGTGACATTATTGATTTGACGGAGATCAGCTGTCAAAAATGTTTACGTTTAATTTTCACTCCACTTTCTTTTCAGTCAGTCTCTAGCTTACATTTGAACAGGTAAAAACACAGAACATGAGACATATTTCACAATAAAATAGGTTGAATCATTTTTTATATTGGGGGATTGTTATAGTTTGCACTATTAAATCATGATTATGTTCATAAATTTATACTTTTCAGATATAAGAAAAATTTGAAGTCATTCTACATTGTACATCCTACATGGTGGTCAAAGGTAAGCACTACTAAGGGTAAGGGGGTCACAAATGTAGTTCAGGCATTTCAGAATAGTATTTCCTGTATAGATCATGATGGTAAAACAAAACAGAGGCTATTTTTGCTTGTTTGATATCGGGCATTGGCTTGACTTTCTATATATAGAATATATTGAATGAGTGTAAATTCAAAGAATGAGTTGAATAAAATTATATTATACGAGCCTCTGGCGAATATAACATTCTATTTTTGCATACTAGTACCATAAATACAGACTGCTTAAAGTGAAAAAGAATCACTTTTTCATTGACATGTCTGAAGTGTAATGTTCATATATATAACGCAAAAGAGGTCAAAATGTATGCATGGCCTTGCAAAACCATTTTTATTGAGTCGCAAAAGCAGCACTGACGTGTGATAAAAGTGCATAGCTAGCCCACTCACTCTGGTGATATTGTTAGTATAACATTTGTTTAATAATCCTTACCCAATAGATATCTTAAACGGACTTGCCCATCTTTCATTCTGAACAAAACCATTTGTCATTTTTATGGAAAAATTCAAAATAATTACTGACTGAATAGCAAAAAAGTGCGAAGCATATTCATACCTTTGGTCTGCGAGGTATAAATTTTCCCATCCAGCTTGTAGTGAAACACAAAGCCTCAGAAACCTACTACAACCTGCTTTTTGTATTTGTTTTATGGATACAGTATTTCATTCCCAGGCATAGAATGAAAGTTTCTGAGTAAATATTCTGTGTAAAATAACCATGATTTTAACTCAAACATCTGTTGTCAAGTTAATTGTCAAAGTTAAGTTTATGAACAAATGAATATAATAATGCTTAAATATTTATTGCCTTCAAAGTTTTTATCACTGTATGAAACCAGTATTTTTCATTTTCTATTTCAGTTTGCAACATGGTTTTTCACAACATTTACAGCATCAGATATCAAACAGAAAGTTCACTCACTTAAAGGTGTACAATTTCTATATGCCAAGATAAATCCAGATCAACTTGATATACCTCCATTCGTTTTAGATCATGATATACAGGTATTAAGTTACTTTGATTAACCATGATATACAGGTATTTAATGACTTTGATAAATCATAATATACGGGTTATTACTTTGATAAACCATGTACATGTAATTAGTTACTTTGATAAACCATGGTTTACAGAATAACTTTGATAAACCATGATATACAGGTAATTTATCAATATGATGAACCATGATATGTAGGTAATGTATCAATTTGTCAAATCTTTTATGTTATTGTTGACATTAGAAATAGACAAATGAATCATCTTTGAGATATTAAGGAAAAATAGGAACTTCCAAAGTTTTTATGCCTCCAAAAGGTGGCATATTAAAAATCCCCACTTGCACAACATTTTGTAACATCATTTTAAAATAACTTGGCATAAATATCTACTACATCATGATGATGTGTCACCTCTCAGAGACATGTCCCTACCTCAAATGTCAAGGTCACATAGATTGGAGGTTCACATTCACACAGAGTTAAAAGGTACACACATTCAAGTTAGGACTGTAACATTGCATAGAAGGTCTTTTAAATAACCTAGCATGTATGTCTACCACATTAAGAAGAGGAATTTTGTCTAAGACCCATGTCCTTAACTCCAAGGTCAAGGTGGTTAGTCTGCTATGAGTAGCATTTTATTTCACAAGAACAATATTAAGCAATTAGTTACTTTTATGCTCTTTTCTTTTCATTATTCTGCCGTACTTACAAAACCTTTCCGGGGCATTCTTCAGTTTTGCAAGACAGCTCTTGTTTACTCTTTCAATAGCTGGAGAATTGAATATCTTTATGTAATATGATAATTAAAAAAGAAGAATAAAGTATGTAAAGTGTTTTATCTCATACTTGTGGTCAGTTGCTAGTAATTATAATTAACAAGTCCAAAAAAAAAAAGTAACTGTAATAAATATGTTATGCTGTATGAATATTTATCTTTTTTTTTCCAGGAAAATGGGCCGAGATATTTTGTGCCATTTGAAGAAGGTACCGTTGAAGATTTGTGATAAAGTATAGAGACATCTACTAGGATATATGTATTCTACAAATATCAAATATTTTAGTCTGTGATTTTGGAAGCAAGCTTTGCTATATATATGTAAAGCAGGGGAAAAACATTTAATCTTATTGGATGAAATTTTTTTATAGTATTTATGGTCAGACTGATTCTTTTTTTTTGCTCTTTTATCAGCGTTTTAGTCTTATCATTTGTAGCTTTTGTATTATTGAGAAAGCAGGGGCTCTAACTAGAGCAAGGGCTTTAACTATATAAGGCTTTTTGTATCGGAGTTATTGCTCATTGCTATACTAATGCATTCCATGGTAGTTTGTTTTGAAAGAGTATTTTTTGTGATTTCTTTAAAGGAACTCCACTGAGGTCCAAAGCCCAAAAATATGTAATTTGAATTTCTTACAAAGATCTGCTGGGGCACTTAAAATAGAAAGATAGGCAAAAGATAATTTAGAAATATGCTCAGAAATAAATTGAAAATTGTATTTTTATGCTATTCTTAGTTTGATTTGAGAGAAAAGTGTTGTAACACTTTTCAATTTTAGGTCATTTTTCACAATAAGAATAATTATTCTGAAAAAGGGAATAAGCAAGTGATCTGAAATTTATGCACACAAGTTATTGGTCTAGGCTTACATCAAATAGATCATTAAGCTCGAAAAAATATTTCCAGTCTGGCCAGGTCAAGAAACCTTGATGGAGTCCATTTAACATAATAAACATTTTTTCCTTTATTTTAGAAATTTGTGAAAGCATTATTCCTGTTTTAAATGTAGTGCAAATGAATTATATTGTTATATTAAAATGATAAAAAAAGGTATGAATCAATCAATGCTGTACAAAATAGATCTATATATTGATATGTATGAAATCAATATTTTTGGCTTGTTTTTGAAGGGTAAAAACTGGTAGAAGATGGAACATTTAAAGTATCAAAAATCAGTTAAAGTATCTAGCATGTTTGGAAACATAACATACATTTAACCAAACCAATGACTCATTTATAATGATAATTTGCATAATATAATAATGAGATTTTTTCACACACTTTATTCATTGTGTCAATATGTAGTTTAAGACACATGGAAAAACTTTGGTATATAATGGTTACTCATTATTATTTTGTAAGGGTCATGTATAACAAACCCGCTATTGATAATGTTCTTAGAGTGTTTGAATATGCATAGGTAAAATTACAAAATGGGCTTATGAAAATAAAAATTTCAGTTGTCAACAAAAGCTATGAAACTATCCTCACTTAGGTAACTATCTTTTTAGCTCGACTATTCGATAAGAATAAGTAGAGCTATTGCAGTCACCCGAGCGTCAGCGTCGGCGTCGGCGTAACCACTTATGTTAAAGTTTTTGTAATAGTTCAAATATTTTCAAAGTCCATAGACATATGGCTTTGAAACTTTGCACACTTGTTCACCATCATGACCCCAACCTGTAGACAGGAGGAGGTAACTCTATCAAGCATTTTGACAGAATTATGCCCCTTTTTCGACTTAGAATTTACGTTAAAGTTTTTGTAATAGTTCAAATATTTTCAAAGTCCATTGACATATGGCTTTGAAACTTTGCACACTTGTTCAACATCATGACCCCAACCTGTAAACAGGAGGAGGTAACTCTATCAAGCATTTTGACAGAATTATGCCCCTTTTTCCACTTAGAATTTACGTTAAAAATTTTGTAATAGTTCAAATATTTTCAAAGTCCATTGACATATGGCTTTGAAACTTTGCACACTTGTTCAACATCATGACCCCAACCTGTAATCAGGAGGAGGTAACTCTATCAAGCATTTTTACAGAATTATGCCCCTTTTTCGACTTAGAATTTACGTTAAAGTTTTTGTAATAGTTCATATATTTTCAAAGTCCATTGACATATGGCTTTGAAACTTTGCACACTTGTTCACCATCATGACCCCAACCTGGAAACAGGTGGAGGTAACTCTATCAAGCATTTTGACAGAATTATGCCCCTTTTTCGACTTAGAATTTATGTTAAAGTTTTTGTAATAGTTCATATATTTTCAAAGTCCATTGACATATGGCTTTGAAACTTTGCACACTTGTTCACCATCATGACCCCAACCTGGAAACAGGTGGAGGTAACTCTATCAAGCATTTTGACAGAATTATGCCCCTTTTTCGACTTAGAATTTACGTTAAAGTTTTTGTAATAGTTCATATATTTTCAAAGTCCATTGACATATGGCTTTGAAACTTTGCACACTTGTTCACCATCATGACCCCAACCTGTAAACAGGAGGAGGTAACTCTATCAAGCATTTTGACAGAATTATGCCCCTTTTTCGATTTAGAATTTACGTTAAAGTTTTTGTAATAGTTCAAATATTTTCAAAGTCCATGAAACATATGGCTTTGAAACTTTGCACACTTGTTCACCATCATGACCCCAACCTGTAAACAGGAGGAGGTAACTCTATCAAGCATTTTTTTTACTATCAAGCACTAAGAATAGTCGAGCGTTGCTGTCCTACCGACAGCTCTTGTTTCTTAAGTTATTACCTATCGTAAAATGCTCAAAGAAAACTCAAAACTAAACCAAAGGAATTATTTTTTCTTAATGAATACAATGGAATATGCCCAGGCACTATTGTTATTGAAATGTTGTTATTACAGGTGTATCCATAAAATGTCAATATACATGTTTATCAGGCTATAACTTGGTATAAAATATGAAAGTCTATCTCATGTGATAAAATACCCAAGCTTCAGAAAAAGTGATGATTTTTTAGCTTGTCTGTTTCAAAGAAAAGGTCAAGTTATTATGATTGCTGCATAGTTGCCTTGCTAAATTAATGTAGCCTATGATTCAAATGATTTTAAAAGGTATAAGCATGAAACTTGGCATACTTGCTTATCATGACAAAGTGCAGTTATAAGACAAAGGGTATTATTCTAAAAGCTTTATTATGGAGTTATGCTTCTTTTAAACTTTGTTAAAAAAACTTGGTCAGAATTTGAGCCGCATCACGACAAAGCCAACATAATGGGTTTGCCACCAGCATGGATCCAGACCAGCCTGCGCATCTGCGCAGTCTGATCAGGATCCATGCTGTTCGCTTACCAATCCTATTACAAGTAGAGAAACTGATAGCGAACAGCATGGATCCCGATCAGACTGCGCGGATGCGCAGGCTGGTCTGGATCCATGCTGGTCGCAAACTCATTATGTTGGTTTTGTCGTGACACGGCTCATTTGTTATTGATAGTCATCATCCATTACAGACAAGCATACAACACAATATGTGGTGCTTTTGTTTATGAAACTTTGTAATTTTGGTGCCAATACATAAAAAAGCCCTGTCTTTTATTTTAATGTAGACTTTTATATGAAATAATGTTGTATGTCTTTAAGTGGTGGCTAGTAAAAGCCAAGAATTTTTCATGAGAAAAATTAAAACCTCCAATGTTGTATTTTTATTGGATATGAGATAGTGCAATTTATCTATGATACTTGTGTTCAAGGCATTAATTTATAAAAATGCTTGATTATTTTGGAAATGTTAAATATTAGATACTTGTCCTTTGACACAAAATTAATTAATTAATTAATTTATCTGAGATATGTGTATGTTATTGTTGGGGAATATTTATTTTGAAGTTTAAGAAAAAAATGCTAAATATGTAGAAAAGGTGTTTTGCTGATAGATGTTTGATAGAAAAAATGTACATGTATTGTTTTTTTTTAAAAAAAGCTTGCCTTAATTTAGTTTTATAAAAGGTTTTTTTTTTCTAATGGAAATATATTGGTTGAAGTTGGAGTGTGACAGGTTAGGCAGCTGGGTGACAACAGTTTCTTCTGTATTTAACTTTTCTGTCATTTCTAGAGACATTTTAACTGATTTCCTCAGAATGATTTTCATCAAGTGACCCCGCGCATATGGCTAGGAATTTGTGATTTGATCATTTTACATGATTTTGGCCTTGCTCTCAATATATAAAATTAGTTTCGTGGAAATCCAGATTTTGTTGCAATTTACTATGATTTTGATTTGTAATCTGTTAAACTTGATTTTGACTTGTTTACCATTTTTGTAAAATAAAAAAAGATTTATTTTTATGAAATGTATCAATGCCTACTTTTGAAAATGGAATGACCCAGTGTTATCTTTTGGGTTTTCTATATCCAAAGACTCATAGATCTTGATTTAAATAACCAATACATAAGGGTATGGTCGAACTGCACATTTAATTAAGAATGCTGACCTCCTGGCATAAACTGTTACTATCATTGTTTACTTAGTTCTCAAAAATGGATTTGTACCTGAAATAATCTATTTTTTCTTAACCTTTCTCATGTCTTGATATAGTAAACGTTTTTGAATGTAGAATATATCTGTATATATAGTTGCTTTACACACAAAGGTGCAATAATTTTTCAAATTTCACTTGTTTTCATATTAGCTTGCTTTATATGCCCCCAGATTGATATATCAGGAGGGCATGTTGTTTTTAGTCTGCGTGTTTTTCTGTTTTGTGTGTCTGTTGAAATTTTTTAAGCCATGACCAACATACGCAAAGATAAAGAGTAATATAGAATCACTAAAGAATGCACATAATGACAAAATTGTAAATGTTGCAGGCTCAGTTTGATTGAGCCTGTTCACGGACAGTCCTAGATAGTGCAAGTTACTGTCCACGCCCACCTTAAGCCGTATTCAACATTTAATATGAAATGGTAAAATTGGAATTTAGAAACATCCGTAGATGTGTTTGTATGGGGGTTATCATGGAACCTTCAATGTGACATGTAAGTGCCATATGGTTCCCAAGTAAAAGAATGTGCCATAAACAAGAAAACAATGGGCGGAACTAAATAAAATGAACAGGATGTCCTACCACCTTTAAACTTTCAAACTTCAAAGGCGCTTGTATGTTAATGAGCTCTACCAGCCAGACTGGCTTTGAGGTTGCATAGCCAAAGGTCAAGGTCAACAGGGTCAAGGACCCAATGGCATTCATTTGAACTAGCATTTGTTGTATATTAGATTTGTTTTACATGTATTTATATTTTTTATCAATGTTCAGAACTTTGCTTCACTAGTTGTTGATGATATACATTTATATTAATTAAGCTGATGTTACCTTAATGCAATAACAGGTTAACTCCTATTAAATTAGATGGGATTTAATATGTTATTGCATTAATATGATTATGTGTTTGTATTCTCCAAAATTTATAGTCTGAAATAATATGAGATTGTCAACAATAAAAATTTTACCCTACAACTGCCTGTTAGATAAAATTCTAGCTTGTAAATAAACTTAACAGTTGGTGATAGTGCTTTTGGTTTTAATTAATGAATGTACATTTGGCTATTGAATGAAAATAATATATTTGTAAGGCATGTCAGTACAGTAAACTCCACTTATAACGATATCACTTATAATAATATATCACTTATAATGGTATCGCTTAATACCATGTACCACCTATAATGATATCACTAATTAGATATACCACTTAAAACAATGTTGATGCAGCGGGCTCAACTCTTGTTTTCAAATTTTTGCTTCTTTTACATGTATATCCTGGTATAATGGTATGAATTTGGCGGTCCCCTGAAAATCGCATTTAGCGGAGTTTACTGTATTGATAAAGATAATTATAAATTCTGCTGTGTCATTATCAGTTATCTTGCCACTTTTTTATCATATACTTGATTCATGATATGTTGTACATTTTTTTTAACACTGCGTAAAGGCAAAGGACAAAATTATGTTTGTTTGTTGTCTCCTGACATATTCCATAGTAACTGTACTGAAAAATTAATCATCATAAATTTCGAAAATTATTTGTTCAATGAAGACATAAGAAACAGCATATGAGGGTAAAATTATTTGGTTATTAGTTGAACTATACAAAAGAAAAATGGGTAAAGAGATAGAAAACAAATATAACTTCTATCATGCTTAATTTTAGTGCTATCTTTAAAATGATGTATACTTGATATGTGTGAATGCCTGTTAAAAAGAGATATGTTAATTCTATGTGAGAGTATGATTAAATAGGGATATAACTGCCTCGGCTGAATTTTGGTAAAAAGAATGTTAAAAGGTATACTGCTTTTTCAAGCGAATTTGGCTAAAATGGAATACATGTATATTAATATATAATATTATATATTTATTCCCTATGAAATGAGGATATATTTTGATTTTAAAGGTATGTAAAAACAACATGATTCATCTTTGTCAAAAAAAAAATCAGATTGTTTATAAATAATGATTTATTTCAAAGATGATTCGATAACTTTTTTTGCTTACTTACACATTGTTAATAATTGTGAATAGAGGAAAATATGTGAATGTGATAAATGTGGTTCAAGAAAAAATTAATTTGTACATATCCAATTATGTAAGATGTTTATACAGGGTGTCAAACCAAATACATGATTATTATACAAGTGCTTGTTTGTTGTTTTTTTTTCTTAAAGAAAAGCTTTGGAATTTTTAGATTGACACATTAGACATAGATTAGCAACATATCAAGTTTTATAAACTTTTGCTGTTAAGACTAAACTCCGCAATTAGAAATTAAACTCCCCATTGCGAAACTCAAATTCTTATCGTTGACACTTGAACCCTTACCAAAGAAACCATAGATACTCAAACCCTTACAAAAGTGCCTGAAACCCTTACCATAGAGACTCAAACCCTTACAAAAGTGCTTGAAACCCTTACCATAGAGACTCAAACCCTAACCAAAGGGACTCAACCTTGTTAGAGACCAAAGAGACATTAACCCTTACCAAAGAGACTAGAAATCTTACTAAAGAGAATTAGACCTGTAACAAAGAGAATTAACCCTTTGTCGATGAAGTTCTTACTGTTGATACTCGAACCCATGATTGGCGGGAAGTGAGCAGACGGAAGAACAATTCTCAACACATCTGTGACCAAAGTTATAACACTTGTCTGTTAACATATTAACAATCATAGTCAGCTTCCGGTGTAGATGAAACCTAATATGATAGTGATATATTATTTATTAACCCTTAAAATGTCCATTATTCAATCAGAATCATACCATTTATCATTTTAAGAAAAAAAAATATATGTATATTGACCACAAACACTATCCCCTGGCATGGTCCACCCTAAATTTCTTAGAAATCAGTGATCGGTCCTCACCGAAACGATAAGCAAAATATATACATGTACATGTTGATTTACACAGAAACAATCGAGTTTCGAAATGATAATTAGCAAAACTGTTGGGCCAAAGTTCTTACAAATTTAGCGATCGGCCCTACCAAAAGGTAAGTGAAATGTTTATATTTTATTGTTTCGAAGTGATGACTTTAAAAACCAAATGATCTGCAACATATGTAACGTTTGAACAACTCTGGGAGATAGCTTATATTCATGTACAACTTTCATCCATAAAGAACAGGCTCAATTAAACCGAGTTTACAACAGCTCAAATTGTGCTGTGTTTGGCGATCTTCAAATTCCCCTTTTGATTATTTGTGTTTCAGTTGAATAAAAATTTCAAATAGTAAGGCTTAACTTTTACATATGTCTTCAATTTTATTGTTATTCCCTTCTGGTTGAGGGGTTGCTTTAAAGGCTTGATGCATCAGAATTGCAGCCACCGTTTTATCACTGCGTGATCGTAGGAAGCGACTGAATGGGTTCGAATTACTTGAGTCTATGCACCTCTTAGCTCCAGCAGGTGAGGGGTTTTGACCCTTGGTGTTGCTTTAATTTTGTAGTACCCGAGGTTAGCCAAAATAATCCTTCCTCTTTCGGCGCCATATGACCCAAATTGTGTTGGTGTGTAAAACCAAACCAAACAAACAATTTTATCGTTGATTTTTAGTAAATTCTGACAAGTCATTTCTGAAATTTTACTTGATAAGAATGTGAAGAAAAACTAACTTGTTGTAGTATATTTTAAGCTTCAGAACTTCAGAATATCATTAAAATAAATTCTTGATTTTGAATATAACATTTTCATTATTATCATCATCGGTTTAAATCCAACAACTCTTAATTAGGATTCAACAAAATATTTATTTGTGCCACAGGGGGTGACATGAAATATGCAACATTACCAGGATATGCTACTAATCATAACTGAAAACGATTACAAAAAAGCAAGAAAAAAAACAACAACAAAACAAACAAACAAAAAATAACAAAATAATCAAGGCAAAGTCAATTCACTTTGTTATTGTACACTTTGAGTGAAACATAAACATATAACACTCGTTTCATTGCAGTCATAACCGTGATCAATGCTGATACTTGTGGTGAAAAACATCCCTAAGATATGCTTTATTTTATTTTATTTTAATTTCAAAATTTATTAACCCCGTCATACAAAGGGGTCGGGAAGCATCCCCAGTGTACCTTATAAATACAGTGATAATATAGGTATGCAAAGATGTAAGTTTTGTTGGTCTATGAAACATTAAAGTGAAGCTGGATATTAAAAAGTTGATAAAAAACACCTGGTCCAGTGGATTGATCGGAATGATAAACAATCTTCATGCAAATTTTAGAGTTCTTTCAGAGAGGATTTTGTAATTTGCATTTCGAACAAAAATGTGATGGAAAAACTTTCTTTTAGTGGCTCCTCCTGTTGAATAAACCATATACATGTACAATGTCACATCGCTTCAAATTAACTGTTTATTAATTTATTTCAATTTTGATACTTGGAGATCAAAGGCAGCATTAATTAAAAGAATTTCATCTATATAAATTTCTCATCTGACCTCTGAGATGGATATATCCAGTGTGTTGTCTACACTGTAAGGAGGATAACAAATTTCACTGAAATTAGTATTATTGTCAATTTCACGACATGGTCCGTTTGATGTTGTTTTTTGTTACTTGGTGCCGCTGAGGTGGCTTGGTTATGTCTAGGGTTGAGTTCTGAGGACGTGATTAGTTTCGTTGTGATTTTTCCATTTTACATACTGCATCACTCGAAATTACTCTTGCTTGTATGAAATATATTCATAAGTGTTGTTAAAGTTTGTTCACTATTTTAATAGTGTTCTTCAATGGTTTTTATAACTGCTCAAAAACAAATATTGGAGGTAATGAAAAAGTAATGGTTTGTGTTGTAAAACCACTTTTGATGAGAAATAGATCAAATACAGAACAAAGAAAACACTGTCAAGCACACCGATGGCAAAACAAAAACCGCCTAGGGACCGCCTTAGGGGATGTGTCCATTGAATGCCAACCTTCCTTGTTTCATACTTGCAGTGATATTCTATACTGTTTCCGCAACGTTCCTAATTTATCTGATTTTTAAAGAGAAATGTCATATCGTCGCAATGCGTAGGACAAAACACCAATGCATATATTTATTCGTGAAACATTCTATCTGCATATTGTCTTTTCGCTGCATAACAGTATTTCATGGCTGTTTTATTTCTTTGTTAGGCCTATCTTAAGAGACCAAATTTTGTTGCATCGACAGTTTCAATTTTTCATTTAGGAAACATATTAGTAGAAATTGTTGTGCCCCGTGTGGTGCTCCAATGCTTGTTCCGTTCCGTTTTGTTCCGTTCGCAAAGTAAAGCCTTTTGCTGCTTTGGATGTTAATGCACGACAAAGATACATCAATTATCATGAGAAATTGTAGGTAGTTAATTTCGAAAGTAATATAGTCTAAAAGCCCCGTCACACTAGACTGGGCTTTTATTGTGTTTGCATGGCGTTGTAAAATTTAACAAAGCGTCGCGAGATTGCAAGAAAAATATATTTTTTGACATGGAGACTTTGCGGCGTCCTCACGGCCATCATGGCGTTGCTTCGGAGCTTCCATGGCGTTGTAGTGCGTTCTTGCGGCGTTTTAATCGGCGATTTCTGCGTTCGGACTGCGCTTCTACCGAGTTTTTTGCGCTTTCACTGCGCTTTCACAGCGCTCACACGGCGCTCTCTCAGCACTGACACTGTGCTGAAATCGTCCTTCATGTACCAGCGACTCATGTCGGAATAGTCATGTACCTGCTGCAACTGCATGCAAGCATCAATATTCTAGCTTGCTGCCGTTCATCATCCATGGTTTAAATGACATTTACTTGCAAAGTTCTGTAAAAAGGTTAGTATTTAACACCAGTACACATCTAAAATCTTAGTAATGTTGAAATGTGTATTTTAAAATTTGTACCTAAAATGCTTCAAAAGCCATCATTTAATATTCAAAGAATTACTGCCATTTAACCATAACTTACATGTTTTTTTGGTGAAAATTTGTAGACATTTCTATTCAAAAATGTGCACCTAAAATGCACCAGAAGACACCATTTAACATGTAAATTAATGTTTTTTCCTGGGAAGAGGAACCCAGAGCCCCCATAGAAAGGAGGTCAGTTTGGTCAATTCAAACTTAAAACCCCCGAGGTCCCAACTTCAAGAGTGTTCCAGTACTTTTCAAGGATAAAAAAGGCAACTCGCCAACTGTACATATTGTTTTTAAATTGATATTTTTCTCATTATACAGAAATCCACTTGTAAAATATAATCCCATACTGGTTGGGAAAATACTTCTAACACTGGATCAACTATTTTTGTAATAACTTGATGTTTATTTAAAATATTGACTCTCTTAAGCAAAGTTTGGTTCAAAGACTACAATAGATCTATATCACACAAATTATTTATCGAAAAAGAAACTGGTACTTCTTTATAGTCCTAAATGAGGTATCCACACAGTCTTTGTACCCTTTTTTACGTTAATTTCTATGTCAAATATTGCTGAAAAATCAGCATCAGTCAATTATTTTTACATTTTTTATGTTGATATCTCAACCATTTTTCAAAAATCTTTCCCAAGTCGGTGGCCTGTCATCTATCTAATATGGTAGTTTAGAAAGAGGAGCACATTGATGGAGTTTTTGTGAACAAAAATTTGAGGTAATTTGACAAACAAACAAAAAGTTAACAAATTTTTTAACAAAGGCCGCACTCAGAATTCAAAAATTTATTTTAAATATTAATACAAGGGAGAAACCTCTATTTACTGTATTAATCTATTTAGGTATAAGGAAGAATTCAACCTTAACAGCCATGAGGCAAGAGGTGAAAGCCCAATATGGCTTTTTCTGCTTTTGGTGTATATATTATGATTTAAAAAAAGGTTCTGTGGAGTCTAAAATTTTAATTTAGAAAAAATATTTTCAGGAGAATTTCTTTCTAGAAATAAGAGCTGTTCTATTACAATTTCTTGCTATCATGAGGATATTTAATATTAAACATGTTTTGAAAAAAATCATGAATGCAAAGTCCGTTCCCTTATTATACATCCGAAAAAAATGTAGGCGTAAACTATTATGCACCTGGTTGTCCGTCCGTCTCTGAACACCTTTCTTGTCCTGACTTTATCTTTTTGACTTGGCAAAAATGTTAACCAAAATGAACCAATGTACAGAGCGCAGGTTTGACCTTTCTCAAGTCAAGGTCACACTTGGTGATTTCATATAAAAAAAGCATTTTTTCACTCTGTATCTTTTGAACCAATAGAAAGAAATAATTTTTTTTGGCAGAAATATTACTGATAATGAGACGGTATGCAGAGCATTGGTTCGGGCTTCCCGATACCCCAGGTATTATATGATTTTTATAGACTTATATAAGAAAACACATTTAAGTTTCAATGTGTGAATCTACAATGTCTAAAGCTTAGATATTTAGCATGTTGCATTGCCTAATTTTACCTTAACAAAACTGATATGAATTATGTCCCTTGGTTTAATATTAGCCCTGTCCAAGGTCTTGATTTTAATAGACTTGTATATTGGCTAAATAATAATAATGATTACCGCATTTTTATAGCTCCCTTCTAAAAAAAAAATGTTCAAAGGCGCTTTACAATGGAATTATATACATTTACAATGACTTTAAAAACAAACAAAAAGTAATAAAAATATTAACACACATATATGTATACATTTACAAATTATAAAATATGCCATGATTAATCTAAAAGTCTAAAACTCAGTCGATAATACAAATGTTTAAAATAAAAAAAATGTACATGAAGAATAATCTAGGACTTGAAAATAAAATAAAGAGAAACGTTAAAACTATTAAAATTAAAAAAAAATACAAATCAAGATAAGACAACTGAAATCTAAATCCAATTTGATAAAACAGTAATCAATTATTGAATTGTGATTCAAAAATAGACTATAATATTTCAAATGTGTACCCAGATATCTCATAACGAAATACAGAACGCCAATTCACAGTGATGACAAATACAGCACAGTTAGTTACTATAAATTTTCTGGAAAAAAAGTGTTTTTAAAGATTTCTTGAAAACATGTATTGTTTTTGAGTCTCTGATACTGTCTGGGAGTGCATTCCACAGTTTTGGTGCCACCGAAAGGAAACTGCGGTCACCATATCTTACAGTCCTACTTTTGGGAACAGCAAGTTGCTTTGAAGAGTTCTTTGATCTTAAGTTTCTTGTTGGTTGATATAGCGCCAGTAAATGTTTAAGGTAAATTGGTGACTGGTCATTTAGGGCTTTATAAGTTTGCATAAGGATGTTAAAATCTACTCGGTAAACCACAGGAATCCAGTGTAGTTTCTTCAATACTGGAGTGATATGTTCAAATCTGGATGTTCTTGTGATGATGCGGGCAGCAGTGTTTTGAAGATGTTGTAGTTTATTCGATGTCGTTTTAGGTACACCATATAAAAGTGCATTACAATAATCCATGCGTGAGGTGACTAAAGAATTCACTAAAGATTTTGTTGCATCAGTATTCAGGTATTTCCTTATATGACCAATCTGGCGTAGTTGTCCATAACAAGATCTGCAAAGTGAGTTAATGTGCTTTTCCAGGGTCATGTTGTTGTCCAATACAGCACCAATATTTCTTACACTATTTGATGGTTTTATGTTTTCATCTCCGATAGTCACAGTTATGGTCTCAACATGCTGTTGGTTTCTCTGAGATTTAAATATAATAACTTCTGTCTTGTCAGGATTGATTTTCAACATATTATTGTTCATCCATGTTACTATTTCAGCAAGACAGCTTTGAACTCGATCTAAAGAGTCATTCTTATAGACCGGACATGTTGGTTTAAAGGAGAGGTACAGTTGTCCATCGTCTGCATAATAATGGTATTCCAATCCATGTTTCTTACATATTGCACCAACAGGTTTAGTGTACATAGTACAAAAATTGGTCACAGAACGTATCCTTGAGGCACACTATAGCTCAATTTGACTGGATTTGACAGTTCACCATTTATTGTGACAGTCTGGTGTCGATCACTTAGATATGAACGTATCCATTCTAACGGTTTTCCAGAAATGCCAAAGTTGGTGTTAAGGCGCTGTAGAAGTGTAATGTGGCCGATTGTATCGAATGCAGCTGATAAGTCCAGCATAACTAACATGGTAACATCGTTGTTGTCTAGTGAATTCAATATATCATTTTGAACTTTTATCAGTGCTGTTTCAGTTGAATGGAATTTTCTATATGCAGATTGATGGGGATCGTGAAGCTCGTTTGCTATTAAATATCCTTCCAGACGAGAGTCAACTATTGTCTCAATAATTCTAGACACGTATGGCAGATTCGAAACAGGTCTGTAATTCTTTAGAATGTTGGTATCTTAATCTGGCTTCTGGATGAGCGGTCTGATCAGGGAACTTTTGAATGATTTCGGAACATATGAACGAAGCGGTCTGATCAGGGAACTTTTGAATGATTTCGGAACATATGAACGATCTAATGAATAGTTAATCAGTTTTGTCAATGAGGGGACCAATTCGTCCAAACATTCTTTTAACAGCCATGTTGGTATCGCATCCAGTTCACAAGATTTATTTTGTGATTTTGATATAACTTTTCTCAGTTCATTTTCAGTTACAAGTGTAAATTCAACTAGCTCATCTATTTCACTATTCATACACTCTTGTGTGTCGACTTGTACAGCTTGAATGTTTGTCTCTGATCGAATCTTGTCACGTATTTTATCTATTTTATCAAGACTTAACATATCTGAGACTTATTGTGAGAAACTATGATGCCAAGAGCTTAGATATTTGGCATGTAACATCACTCGTGGACCACAAAGTAACTGGTATTAACCATGTCTCTCATTTGAAAATTGGCACTGCCCTGGGAATCACTTATTATATATATATATAAAGAATTTAACAAAGACAAATGTCAGGGAAAAATATTTTTTCCCACATTTTTTTACTTTAAGTGACCATTGGTATAAATTACAATTATTCATACAAATATCTTCCTTGTATCCGTAATAAAGCATGTATCCAAAATGTTACTGACTATATATTAATAACAGCTTAATATGCTTGCAATGTATTCTTTTTAGTCGGAGCTAAATTTACATAAATTTGCATACCATATCGCGTGTACATCCCACTGTGTACTTCACCTTTCCAGTTGTAGTACCATCAGCACGAGCATAACACACCTGTGTGAAGGGAGAAAAAATACCTAGTAATTATGGCATAAATTCTGGATGGTTGAACTTAGAATTCATATGAGTATTGATAAAATATAACCATAAGCCTTATATTGTGATGGTTGACTACTTATTTCCATAGTTAAATGGAGATAAGCCGGTGTTAAATTGTTCAATGTTGAGAACTGAGCCTCAGTCATGTTTTTACTTATAGAAGTTCCCCTTCCAGCAATTAAAAAAAACATTTCGATAACAAATTGTTGAGATGATGATGAATTTTTAAATTTTGATTGAGTAAGGGTCTGAACAGAGATATTACTATTTCATTTGTATGACCATATGTATGCATGTTTGACAATACTTTTTTGATTTCTTATCAATGTTTACTACAGTCAATCAATTTTCAACAGGGATTGTTTTAACGCGTTGCTGGGTCATTAAATAACGGGAAGGAGTCAGTTTATTACATTGAAATTGAAAAACGACACTTCCAACCGGGTCAAAATTTACCCCATAACATCATTGTCATATGCACTGTTCGTTTTGTTTGGTTAATTGATAAAACGTGCATACACAATTCAACTTGAGCATATGTTTTTGTACAATTTTTATATCAATATGCAATGCATAAGTAAATGCTTTAACAGTATTGTTTCATAAAAATCTTGGTAACTGTTAACTGTTGTCTTGAATAAATGATATTTAATCATTTTCTTTTATGTAAATATTTCATTAATTAATAGTAATGTTATATTTAATTTAAATACAGAGCATGTAGTAATTAATTGACTTAATACCATGACTGTTTGTTTGTTTTGTTTGTCTGTTTTGTTTGTTTGTGTGTTTGTTCCTATTATTTAACTTAGTGTAATATTGATTGTGTTAGGTCAATAATACTCAAGTGCGCTTCATAGAAGGTCGTAAGTCTGTTATCCGTCATATAGTCTTAAACTAGGACTTTCTTTGAAACTTACTCTATATACTACTATTTTATATTACAAGGTTTGAAGGATGGAAGTATACCTCATTATTACCGCAGTCAGTTATGTTCATACAATCTTCGCTGGTATCAAAATTGTCACAAGAATAACACTGTATTGCAACAGTTCCTTTGTAAAAAAGATAAAAAATACAGCTAAAACGAATATGAAAAACTATGTAAACCAGATAAAGCGGTATACATGTAAATAAATTATGCTTTACGTGATAAAATTACATATTATTAGATTTATGATTTCAATTTGAAACAGTGGCAGATTTATTTTCAAAGAACAAAAAGAAAATATGTCTAATTGGATATTCAATTATTTTGAAACTTCTGTAACACTGCCAATGTTATACTCATATGGGTATTTCCATTTCCACATACATTATTAAAGACGACCCAATGTGCTCCTTTGTGCATAGATTCAGGGATGAGTGGCCTGTTCATTATTGCCCAACATCCGAAATCTAGTTGTATAGCTAGTATCTATGGTCCCTGTCAGTAATCGAAGCCAAAGCAGTAGATTGCAGGTGACTGATTAAAACTAAACAACCCTACGGAATCACACTATAATTGTAATCAGATTGTTGCAAATGCTACAATGATCAAACCACTTTGAGATTACAATATTGAATCCCTCATAAATTCGGTTATAAATACCTTGTATTAAGTAGGTTAAGGTAAGAAATACAAGGAGAGAAACGCCATACAGCACTGTAATAAAAAGATAGCTAAAATAGCAAATGTACCCATTCAAAAAACGTTATACTAAATAAGCAAGTATTAACAATATCCTGATCGTTTTCCGCATTACAATGAAGTGATTATATAGTTTCAATTGTATTACTAGGGTAACTTGCAATGCAAAATATCTTTAGGCACTTAGATTATCTTCTCTTTATAGGCTAGCTTTAAACATTTTTAATTGTCATTTTTTAGAATTTTAGAAAACATATCTGTTTATTTACAGCTAAATTGTATACCATTTAACACAACGTTCATACGATAGTCGTCTTAGATAATAATCATTATTTGTTAAGACACGAGTACAAGCTATTTTCAGAAAACTCACAATAGAGGTTAAATTAATACATAAATAAATTTAAGCCTTAAGATATAACACAGAACTTAATAAGCATTTAAGTATTGCCAACAAGAATTTCAGACTTTGTTAATAACATTCACATACCTTCCATAATCTATAAAAACTCCTTTGCCAAATTCTTAATAAGCTTTAGAATGCTGTTTTTTGGCTACAGACTTACAGGTATTTTTACACCAAGTCTGCTCTGCTATATACAGATAAGAATTTTATTGCATAAATTTCAGTATGTAATACATCATATCATCCAGTTATCTCTAAGTTTAATGGAATAAAATCAAAAGGTCGACAACACATATGAGCCGTGTCACGACAAAACCAACATAATGGGTTTGCGACCAGCATGGATCCAGACCAGCCTGCGCATCCGCGCAGTCTGATCAGGATCCATGCTGTTCGCTTACCAACTCTATTACAAATACAGAAACTGATAGCGAACAGCATGGATCCTGATCAGCCTGCGCGGAGGCACAGGCTGGTCTTGATCCATGCTGGTCGCAAACGCATTACGTTGTTTTTGTCATGACGCGGCTCATATATAGGAACAATTATATGAAATTTAGTAAATACGAGTAGTGCCACTGCTCAGACAAAAGCGATATAGTCCATATAATTTCGTGACGATGAAATCTTGAATTCGTGAACATGAAAACGTTAAGTTCAGAAAATAAATTTACGAAGTGAAGCTTAAGTCGTTACTTCGTGAAGTTAAAATAGTGAATTCGTGAAGTTAAACTCATTAATTCCAGAAGTTGAATCGTAAATTCATTAATTTAGTGAAAACGTCCATTCATCAACTTTCAAGTTAAATTTGTCAAAACACAAAGATAAAATCGGGAATTCATGAAGTTGAAATGTCCACACAGGTCTTTCGTATTCGGATCAATTTGTGCTTTAAATCAAACATTGTTTTTTTTTATGTAGTACCTCTTAAGCCGGGCGTGAAGGATGTTGCACAATTTCATTATTCCTCATGTACAGATTTAATCAAACCGAGTCTGCAATTTTTAAGTAATTTTAATGATTTAAATGCTTTCGAGCGATCACTTAATACATGTTTATGAATAATAATAATAATAATAATAATAATAATAATAATAATAATGATAATAATAATAATTAAAATAATAATAATAATAATTAGAATTAAATAAAGTGGTCGTAATAAATATAAAACATAACCTAATAAAGCAGTCTGCAAAACGCTCAGTTTTGTTCGTAATTTTAATTCATTCTTTAACGTAAATTCATTATACACGAATAATTAGGCAGAGTAACAGTAATACAAATGTCATAATTAACTTTAAAGAGTGAACCGATTAAATAACCCACTTGCAGTACGCACGCTAAATGCGTTCCATTTCCCAACCGAGTAACAACAGTAGCGTGATAGATCCGACAGATACAAGACCTAAAGATTTGAAGAATATTTCTCTTTAAAATATTATTAACCAACAGCTTGTTAATTGGTGAGATTTCACCGAGCCATGGAAAGGTGTTAAGAGTATGTTATCGCATATTGTGACTCATTTGGTGCTATATTTGCGTGTTATGCAATAGTATAGCATTTAAAACTTATTGGTCTGAGAGAGAAAAGCCGATTTGTGACACTTCCTTTGTTGTGAGACGGATTGTTTTGAATCGGCACAGTAATAATGATGCGAGTTGAAACTCATGTATTTATTTACGGATAGGAACCTATCAGAGACTTTTTTTGCCCAAATAACGGCTAAATTATCTTTAATTACGTAATAAGTAGAGACCCATTCTTATATAGAATTGCCAAATAGGGTATAAATATCACAATTTTTCAAGTACAACAAGTGATGTTTTAGTTTTCATCACCAACTTATATTGCTTGTATCTGACCTTAATCCATAATATATTTTATTTTACGTTACTGTTATTATTACATTTATGTATTTGAATGTATAAAGGTACATGCCAAATAATGATATATTTAGAGGGGCTTATACCTTTCTTTAGACACGAACTATTGCTCAGCATTGTCGTGTTTATATGTAAAATTCATGTTATACATTTGTTATGATATTAGGTTTCATGAATCAGTCATTTTTACAAATATATAATACCATTTGCATTGGAAATAGTAAAAACAAAACGAAAAACGTTTCAGAAAAAAGTTTAATTTGAAGTATGTGCTTCTTAACAAGTAAAATATGCGCGATATGCGCCCAAATAAAGGGTTAAACTCATTGCTTACGCTCATGTCAAACACATAATTATTTATTGTCCTGTAAATATATCGAGAAATGATTTAATTAAAAAAGAAAAAAAAACATTTGTCCCGTAAATTAGGAAATAATGTCTCGTAAATTACATTCTTGTATTATAATGTTTTAAGTTCACACTAAACATAGAGAATCTGTTTCTTCTTTAAAACCAGTTCCTACATGAAAACACTCATTAAAATATTTCTTGTCAATGATCAGAAACTAGTCAAATATTTTACTTTCATGACTGAAATTAATTACACATACTGTTTAAACCTTTTATCTTAAATACCAATAATTTTTCAGCCATATAAATAGCTATTTCGAGTAACACATGGCCGATTGAATTTGGCAATATATGAAAACGTCAACCTGTTACATTTTTAAATTTCTCTATTCAAAATTTTAAGTAAAAAGCTGTTAATTGCTGTGTCTCGTAAATTAGAAAATTACGCATGAGCAAATTTCATCAATTCGTTTTTTTCCTCCATGAACTGAAGAATATCATCAGGCACAACAAAGATTCTTCCACCTTTTCCAGTAGCCTTTGGAGCCTTTATCTTACGCAGAACATTATTTTTTCAACCCAAATTCGATCCATCTTTGTAGGCCACTTAAACCTTTGTATAGCTTTACCACTCTTTGTCATGAAATTTATGTACATTGAATCATCATTTTTATCAACTTCTAGAACTTGACCAATATAACAGTTACCATCATATTCTGCAACAACAAAGTCAGACACATCAACATTATCTTTACCTTCATCATCACTATCTTTAGCATTAGATTCGCCGTCACCACTACTTCCTTTTGCCTTATCATCAACTGATGCTTGTTTGAAGTATCAGATACATTACTCGTATCATTCCTTTGTTTTACTTCCTTTAATGTTACAATGTCCCATTTACAACTGGACTCTGAATTAAATCCTTGTTCACTAAAGCATTTTTGACATGCACGGGTTGTGTTTCTCATCAACAATAGGTTGGGCCTACCTTCTGATGAAATTGCATGCACTGACATTGTACCTTTGATAGGTTTTATCCTCAGTTTCTTTACTTTTGTCATTATATTTTTCTTGTGCAATAAGCTGATAACTTATCTCGCTCTGGTTAGCTTTCGCCCATGCATAAAAATCTTGGGCATCTTGTATTACAGCTTTGGACTGTTCAACAGCCATATCAGCATTTCGTTTTGCGGTGCCCCCAACACCGTCACACGCGCTTTTTCCATGTCCACTCTCGAAATAGTGCCAGCTTGCCTTACAGCCATGTATACGTTCGAAATTACACACAAAATCAAAAATTGACCGATTCATATACTGTGAAGACGGTGAATCTGTCCAAAAATGAGCATACTTTAGTTCAGGTACAAGTTCTTTGACAGTTTGTATGGTTTTTGTTATGATGGCAGATACCATTGAGGCGTTGTGGCTGAGCACTTCCGATACAAATACCATGCTTTGTGACAAAGGGTGCCATCACTGTCATTGAAATATATAATTGTATGATGTAGGGTTACCATAGAAGAATTCCAATATGCAGACTGTATCTCTTCAACTGTTTGACAAGTGTAATTTTCGCTAAAGTCCATCTGAATCAATACATGATTATTTGGTAAGTTTTCTTTCATTAACTTATCTGACTTGTATTGTTTCTTTACCCTATCTACGTGTGACACAAATTCTGTAAACTCTTTCTTCATTGTATTTACAAATTCTGCACTTGTCATCTCCACATCTACAATTCGCATCCTTTCTTTACCACATGACAGTTTAACTCTCTTCCATTGTTGAAACTTCACCTTGCATTGTGAAATCTTAGCCAGAGTATTATCAAATTGTTGAGGTTCATCTCATCTCGGTTTATATCTACAAAGGTATCTTGACTAGTGCACGAGCATATGTTCATGTTCTTTAATGACCTAAGCTTAAAACTCATATTTTGATGTCTAGCACATACGCAAACACTTCTGGAGGCAAAATTAACTAAAGTCAACTCCTTAGGTCTAAGTCTATAGAACGATGCCTTTGAAATCTTGTAGTCTGTTTCTGAAATGAATTTTAGATGGATGTTATGCATGTAATCATTGAGAATTCTCTTTTTTTTCTTCTCACCGCCAACTTTAACGCTGTCACCTTTGCCAGGCATTACACGTGAATTATCATCTCTAATAAGAAAATCACGAACATCGCGTTTTATTTTCTCTGCTTTTGACCTCATGTTCTTTCTACTCTCTCTTTTATTTCTCAATACCTTACGCCTACCTAAATCAGTCATTTCCTGTAAATACTTCCTCAATCTATATTTCTTTATCACCTTTCCGCGAATAATTGTTTGCAAGTGGTCAATGTCCCTAGGGTTTTCAGCCATAGTTGTTTTAATTTCTTGAGTCATACACTCTGCATAAATCAGTTGTTTTCTAACTTCTGGAACCTCTCGAGGTTGGAGTCCGGCCTTCTTCAATAAAGAATCTGTTTTGCTTCTAGGGGTTGTAGGTTGCTTCTTTTGAGCAGATTCAAAACGCTCAATTCGTTTCTGTGCAGTTTTAAGTTTTCTTCTTAGCGTTTCATTTTGGTCTTCTAAAGTTTCAATGCGCTGATATGACCTTTTCAATGCGCGTGACTGTCTCTTCTTCGGAGCTTTCTTACCATTTGATCCAGACTCTCGTGTGTGAAATGGCATTTTCACTGTTAGTATATCTTCGTTTACAGTACTACTAACTCCATTAGCATCTTCAGTGCACGTGGCTTTTATTTTTTCACCTTCAAAATTACTTTTAGAAGCTGTTGTCTCATTATGTTGATCGTCATTATGTTTTTTGTGAATATTATAAAACTTTTTCCCGTTCTTTCTATTATTTGCCTGCCTGTACTCTTTTTCTTCATCAGTAAGTAGCTCTGTTGGTTTATAATAGCCTTTGACCCTTTCCCGCTCTTGTCTTAACCACTTTTCACCTAAATGCTCTTTTTTTCTGGCACGGTACTCTTTCATGCGTTCTGATTTTGATTTAGCCATCCTGGAATAGGACGATAATTATATCTATCAGGGTTACTTTAAAACTGAGTTTAAACTTAATATTTCTATTTTATTTTTAATGGAAATAATACAAATTCCCTTTGAATTAATTTTTTATTGTGATCGTTACAATTACTTTCACACTGTTTCTTCAAAATACTTATAGAAACTAAAAAAACATATTTCTAATTACGGGACAGAAATATAAAATGATATATCAGAAATGTTCATTCTTTTGTGTAATTATACTAGAATTAATCAAAGTTGGGAGATACCAAATTGTGCATAAATCGAATATTAACACATCTAACAAACAGTTAGCTTAATAGTGACGTGTGAAATGTGCATACACAATGAAAATGTGAAGATGTAAAAATCCGTTCCCTTTTAAACGCACTTATCCCAAAAAGGATAACATTCAGAATTGATATTGTTTTACTTAATCACGTAAATACATACAACATTATTTTTTTATATGTCTTGCACTTGCTATTTTTGTATTTTTTTTAATAATTACCCGTCAGGCCGGGGATTCATTATTTCTAATTTACGGGACTTTATTTTCTAATATACGGGACGAAATCGAGGGCTCAGCGCAAGACTATTCTAACTTGTATTTTGAAAAAATTTCAGGAAATGGAAAAAATATGTTATTTTGTTGTGATTTCATTTTTTGAAAAAAAATCACAACCAATCTTATCAAAAAATAGAAATAAGTTATGTACATGTTCATTTTATCAAGAAAAGTGTAAAATATGTATTTTATTGCCTACATGTTAACATAGCCTAGTATTGCACTAGAAAAGCTACTTTTTCCTGAATATTTATAGTGCAAAACTATTCTATCTTGAGTTAGAATACTTAAGCACTATAAAATATGTCCCTTTGATTCCTAAATCTTGTGCAAAACTATTCTATCTTAAGATAGATTACTTTTGCAATAACTTGAAAGTTAAGAATGTCTATTATCTATAAAGTTAGAATATATGTATACTTTTTGAAAGTAAATTTGATATCTTAAATAATGTTTTTTGAAGGGATATTAGGGTTAGAGGCTGTTCTAAGACAATATTATATAGTATAATTTGATATTGTTACATATTTGCATAATTATGGGTAATTTATACCCTACTAAAATATATAAAATGGTAACCTTGACTTATTATCTTGCTGAATTCACTATACAAACACAAAAATAGGGTGATAATTTTCATTCTAGTCATATCTTTTGTTTTTATATACAAATTCTTAAAAGAATGAAATCTGCAGATTCTTAATATTAAACCTCATGTTGAGGCAAAAGCCCTTGTTGCAAGTTTATTAATATGCATGTCACTTAGCAAAGGGCACAATCATGATGTAAAAATAACTGACTGCAATGACACAAATAATAAAATGATGAACATAATTATGGTACTTTGTGCTAGAAAGCATTGCCTGGGCTATGCATGCATCCTTGTTGACTGCTTTTACGCTCAATTATAAGAATTTTACAATCCATTCAAATAGGTACTGGTAAAAAAATACATGACGTTATTGAAAATTTATATTTACTAAAACATTTAACAAATTTAAAAGATAAATTTTAATATCATAAATTCAATTTATAGATAAATTGTTCTGTGACTATAAATTTTCAAATATAATAAATTATGATCTTACATATAAAACAACAACAAATTTTCTATTTATTTCATGCTTTTTTTATGGGTTTTAATCATTTTTCCTGACTTTTGCCAAATAATGACATGCACTGTCATTAATGATGTCATCAAATCATGATGTCAAATTGTTCTTGTTCAAAAATAATCCTGTAAACTTTTACGAAATAATGTTACATTTTTGAAATGATATGACAGTGCAGATAATCATGTGCTTCTCGTATTCAAGCACATTTTAACAGTATGTGTACGATATTTCTACGTATTTAAGTTATATTCTTTTCATCTGCATTCTGATTATAGCCTTGCTACTGTGATAATTATATTTTAATGAAAAACATGTAATAAATGGAATATTGTGAGAAATAGACATAGTCATAAGTAATATGTGATATATGATGAGAAGCACTTAAATATTTGCAAATATGTTAAAAATCAAACAGAATTCATGAAATACTACAGAACTATTGTTTGAATATAAACATAATGTGATAAAGTTATATTATGTATGATGTTACGCAGAAAAATAAAAAATCAAATGCCTTAAAACCATTAAAAATAATGAAATAAATAGTAAATTTGTTTATTTTGCATGTAAGATCAAATAATATTTCATTTGGGAACACCAGCAGTGTTATATTTTCATTTGTGGCTGTGTCAAAATATTGCATAGGATGTTCATTTTATGAAATATATTTCAATATTTTTTTCAAATATATTAAACCTCACTTTATATATAAAATAACTATGAAATATTTTGTCTAGGGAAACATTTTATTATTTTAACATATATTATACCGGTATCTCAATAAAAGATGGACACTATTGAAACAATTAATAAAATTGACAATTATGACCCAGGAAAACACTTTTTGAATTTTACAAAGTTTGCCAATCAAAATTTACAATTTCTTAGAAACTGACATTTTACAAGTGTATTTAAATACAAAACACAAAATTTAATGAAACTCTTTAGAACTTTAGAAGATACATTTTAGTCATTTTATCAATTAATTGTCATAATATTGTAGTATTAATTAATGTAAAAATAATAATGTAAAAAATGTGCTGCTTTGCCTTTGGTAAAAACAATCCTAATTTTAAGAAATAATTCCTCAAAAACAAAATAATGTTTTACTGTAAGTAATAAAAGTTGTTGAAGATACATAAATTCAGTGAAAATTCTAGAAGTTTTCAAAATTAAAAATTTTAAAAATTCAACATTCACAAGCACATAACTCTGATCAAATTGTATTTCTAGATTATCTAGTATTTATACTTTGTAAACACAAAGAAAGAAAGAAATTATGTACTAAATCACCCAACTTTCAAACTTTATAAATTATTTCCTTTTATTAATAGGAGTCAATATAGTTTCACTATAAATCAAAGCACAGCTAGAAGGCGCTGAATTTGTTTGGGTCTCAGAATGTCAGAAAGGTGAAGGTTGTGAGATTATAAAACAATTTGTTTTTGTATAGTGCCACCAATGCTTTCCAGCGTTTTAATTGTAGTAGATTGGCTATAATACTAATTGCAACACTGATATTCAATCCAATGTTTATTTGACTAAACAATTTGAAAAAAAAGAGTTGTCGTAATTGGGATTTGAACTCCAGACCTCGAGAGGAAGCGAGAGCGCAAAGCCCTCAGCCACAGTGAATTTATATGTTAACCGCCTGAAGAAAACCATATAATTCTTTTTAGGGTTTGTAACAACGCTAACTGTTGTTTAACACTTGTGTAAATAATCATGGCGCTTACTATAAGCATGTATATTTATAGAGAATAAAACAATATTAGAAATCTTCGACCATTCGGGAATTATTTTGCTTGAAAATTAATCCGCCTGTCATGTGACCATATTTACGCAGTGATCTCCCCTAAATTTTTCGGCCCAAGTGTTACATAAATTATTAAGGGAAGTAACCGCTTCAAAAAAGCGGACTACTTTCAGCACTTGCAATTAACAGCATTAGAGTCTGAAATTTCGCAACCCTCATTTGTTTGGTCTGACGACCCAAACAAAAAAAAAAATGAAAATGTTGCGCATGAATTGCATGCAACTGTAAGAATGGGCTCCAATATGATTAAAATCAGCTCCTAATCAGCACTACGCATTAGGATCTGATGACCACCAATAGGTTGTCACCTTCTTGTGACCTTCAAACAGCAAATCATGAAAGCGATATGGTTTCTTATTTTCACAATTTTGAGAAGAAACATGGTGTTGTCCATATAGCCGGCAGGTAAATTGGCAAAACAACAATGCTCCTTTAATTTCCAGTTTATTTCACATTACTTCAAACATTTTTTTTCTATCAAAAATCTACAATTATGTTTACTTTCAAAGAAAACGATATTTTGACACTTCGTCTAATTCCTATCTGTTAAGGACGGTTTGATTTCTTGCTAAAAATAGCTTTCCAGGGAAATCCAAATCACAATGAAGATGAAACAAATATGGGGGGGGGGGCAATCAGCAATCAGTTCTACATGTAAGAAATAAGTAGATCTGAACTTTAGTCAGATTGGAAAGCACCTTTCTATAAAAACTGCATCCTTTAATAAACACTGATTGTGAGAAAATATTGTCACCAATCTTGCATACTTTATCCCGGGATTTAATATTTTATACTATTTTGATACTGTTACAGGCATATTGTAGTCTTTTTGCTAGTTCCTTTATTCTCACATATGAGTATATACGTATTTAAATAGAATTTTGAAAACATCATATCACAAAGGAATTCATTGCACAGTTGATATAATATAATGATGATAAAACTTGTAAACACTCAAATGTTCCAAACTGGGAACAAGGGGACACTCTGCTTAGTGTTTTATCACTGGGGTAATTTGCCTTGTTACCTATCTGTTGTGATTGTCCAGAATTTTTGAGACACACAAATACTTTGAAACAGTGTATTTTGGTCAAGATAGGGATTTAAAACAGTGGTCTCCTTAACCCAAGAAATTTTGAATGGTTTAATACACCTCAAAGCGTCCTAATTAAATCCCGACAGGGACTTTGAATTCTTTCATGTGAGGAAGCTATCCAGCTAGATAGGAACGTCAGTGGTTCTACTCAGGTGCCTGTTCGTGCCTGAAATAATGCACGGAAGGGCACCTGAGGTTTTCCTCCACCAGTAAAGCTGGAATGTCGCCAAATGACCTATACTGTGTCAGTGTGACGTAAACCCCCCCCCAAAAAAAAAAAAATAAAGGTTAATAATTTAAGCTTACTGGCAACACTTCATTCAAATAATATTTTTTTAAATTTTCAATTGAAATGATTTTTGCATGACTGTATTGACATAAAGCTTTTTTTATTCTTCTGTTGTTTTATTGAAATTTACTGAAAGCCAGTACTCAGGAGCACTTAATTATCACTTTCATCATCCAGTGAACTTGATTGGCCATAAACCATAAATCTTTAAATGTAAGCAATTTTAATATTCATTATTACTATAAACAACTAAAAAGGGAAAATTTCTTTTAATATTGTATACTACTGAGGTCTGATTTTTTATTTTTTTTATTCTTTGTACAGAGAATTTGAAATGTCATGCAGTCATTAAAATAAATTAATCTTTACAAGTGTTTGAAATTGACTGTTACACTTGGCCTAATAAATGAGGAATCAATTTTATTCATCTTGAAAACAATGAAAAAACACACAAAAACACATTAGAATATGTTTTAAAACTGTAAAATTATGTAAAATATGATGATAGAAAACGTGTCATAAATATTCTGGGAATTTATGACATCATGAAATCTTGTGATGACATCATCAGACTTTGTTATTTTTCAGTTAGAATAGTTCAAATTAAAATAACTCCTGTTAACAGCATCTTTTATTTCGGTAGACTATTCTAACTTGAAGTTAGCATAGTCTTGCATAAAAGAATATCCAGTTTTTAAATTTAAAGTGATTGTCAAACTATTCTAACTTGACTTAGAATAGTATTGCACTGAATATATTATATCACCAGATAGAATATTTTCTTAAAATGTGTAAAACTTAAAAAATAGTGGGAAATTAATAACCTCTTTTTAACAGAACATGTATTGAAGGAATTTATACAAGAAAATGTCAAAAAACCATTTTCTGAAAAATGTCGAGTTAGAATAGTCTTGCGCTGAGCCCTCGAAATGTTTTTAAGCAGAATAAATGCCGGTGTTTATTACTGACACTTAATTTTGACATATATTTATCAATAATGATTTAGCTAATGATTTTGTACTTATATATAATAACACAATCGGTAAATGAAAATGAACATATGTTTCAAATATCTACCTAGTTTAAGTTTTCCGCAAGTCAACTTCTTTTCAAAAATATGGCGCCGAACATGTGACGTTTACTTAACGAGAAAACGTCTAAACATATTTTTTACGTAATATTGTAGTGGCAAAAATCTAAGACACGGTTTCCTAGATATAATAATAGTGGTTGTATTCCACGAGATAACGAATAAATAAATAAATACATACATAAATGAATATAACAAAAATGGATGAAAGAAAAGAAAAGAAATGGCTTTGATATGATGACTAAAACATTTAATTATTTACAAAGCCGTTTTACTATTATTATTCCTTTTATTTTATTTTTCAGGATATATTTTCTATCATGATCAAATACATTTAATGTATCCAATTTTAAATAATACATAACAATTTTAACTGCTAGTGGTTTTAGTGGTTTACGAAAAACTAAGATTGACAATCCTGATTTATCACTGACATCATATTTAAGCAGCTGTCGTTGGCAGATAAACTAAATAAATATACAGAGCGTGCGAGACTTTTTCCGGATACTTGCTAAAACATTTACTATCCGAAAAATAGGATTCTATCTACACGTGCTCGATAAGGAAACCATGCCCGCTAATATTGAATAACTGCAAATCGGCTCTTACTCGGCAGTAATTAGTGTAGCCGCTTTTTCATGACGAAACCAGTGCTGATAGTGAAAATTGTGATTGGCATATTTTAATTAGCCAGGTCAGGTATTTCTAAAAAGGCTGATAACACTGTAGCAATGTCAGGATACATTCAAATTTATTGCATAGATAATACACGTGGAGCTCAGCTCGCAGAGACAAATGAGTACACAATAACTTTTTGATATCCTTTTAACTCTAAGAAAAATGTCAATTATTAATTGCTTACTATTTAAATTTTCTAGAAAAAGTAAGCAAAACATTATTTTGTTTCATATGACAGGAATGAATTGCATTAACAATCCTAGGTATTGTTGAAAACTCATTGTTTTACATGCCATATTAAGTAATTGGACCCATCCTTGTTTGTACGTGACTGCTGGGGAAAAACAATGTTGTGCTTAATTAAAGCGGTGACACTTTCTATATTTTTATCTGATATCAAGTTGTTAGAGCCGATTTGCAGTTATATGGGTAAGAGTTTGATAAGACTCCCTACGGTCGTCTTAATACAAACTCTTACCCATACTTAATGTCAATAGTGAAGTACGATTTATGTACATGTTTAGACCAGTAACCATCTGTGGACAACTGTCGGGTCTTTTGACACTGGAGGTATTTTCCGTATACTTCGGCGCTTTTTACATTGTTTAACTCATTTCATACAGACAAGATAAATTATTATGTAAATAACTATTACATTTAGTTATGAATATTTTAACCTCGAGAGTTTATGCAAAATTAAATGTTCATGTGAGCAGCTTTATCATATTCAACAAAATATATACTCTTCATCATTGTTGCGTTCATCACAAATGTCTTTAGTTAAGAGGTCTCTTTTCATCTTCTTTTTTTCTACAGAAGCCTCTGCTCTATCTTGAACTTTCTTACTTCAGACTTATTCGTTATTGTCAACAATTGTTCGCCGGAGTTTTTCCGTCGGAGAAGAACTATATAAGATTTTATATCTTTTCAACATCTTATCAAGCTTTTCCAAACCATTGTATAATATAAGAATGAAATGTATATACGTTATGTGTATAGGTTAGAATAAGAATATGTTAATTGCTCCTAATTATTGTGATAATATGTTTACACATGTTTTTCCAATCCTATGTCTGTAACAACTGTTCGATCGTTTAAGCTTCGTTTGCAGTCTTCTTCCATTTCGTTGGATTAAGATTATTTTATGGTGCATCTTATGCCGTATCAGCAGGTTAAAAACTGTGTACTGTATGGGAAGATCAATAAAAAACAACTAGCAGTGTATTATAGTTGAAAAAAGGTCCAAAATGTTATAATGGCCATTAGAACAAATATCTATTAAGCAAAAAAGATCCCAGTACGCTGCTGAAAAAATCCGCATTGACAATTAACATTATGAAATAACAAAATAAAAGGACAAATAGAAAACAATAAAAAGGTTAAACTAATAGCAACAGAAACATTGAATCAATAAAAAATAGTGAGGAGGTGGAAGGGTGGGGGGTTGTGGAGTAGAAAATAAGTCAAAAAGCAGGAACAAGTACCACACACAAATGAAAACAGCACGAACGGTTCGAAATTTTCTTGTTATTGAAGAAGATGCACGCTGATTGGCTGGTAATGATCGACGTGCAAGCAGGACACTTTCTGATGGCTATTAAACACATGAATAAATTAACAGAAAGCAAAGTGGCGTTTAATTCCCTGAATGCAAACTTGCGGTGTAAGAACGAGAGAGTTAGCCACAATGACATAAAGATTTTTATCACTGGCTATAAAATATATTATGTGCATCGTGGCCGATATAGCAGGTAAAAACTGTGGTACTATGTATGGGGAGATCAATCAAAAAGCAACTTGACAGGTATATGAGAGTTGAAAAAAGGGCAAAACCATTTATTATGCCATTAGAACAAATTCTATTAAGCAAAAAATATCCCATTCTGTGAAAATTCCGCCAAAAAAGCCCAGATATGCATAATCTGGGATGACCGCCAGATACACAGGTATGCTGTAGTGCAGGAGACACTATTTATAAAGATAATTTAAAGGTGGCAAATTAGTAGGTACAGTAAGTTTAATAATAAATTGGTATACCTGGCTAAAAGGGAATCTAGGTGAATGAAGGTTTATTAGAACTCTATAATAAGAAAATTATTGAAAAAATTGATATCTTCTATAAAATAACACTGATACCGTAAGTGTAATATTGATAACCATAATGAATGCAAACAAATTGATCAAATATAAGTGAAGATCAAATGTACAGTAAATCTTTACATATATACAAAACATAGCACATAGAGAGGCCGATAGTCGTAAGTGGGACTTCGATATCTGTTTTTATTGTGAAATGGTATTAAGTAATTGGTTTTGCCAACTATTACGGCATTAATGCTTACTTCACCATGTTCTAACAACTACAATGGTGATATATAACACATCACATATAACAATTCTATGATGCCGCCGTTACAACGGTCAAAATTAGTCCTAACTAATACAAAGACAATGTTGTCATCTATTGTAAAGATAATGTCCATAATTAGAAGTACACTGTTGCGTTGCCGCCTCAGTCGGTCAAGCTGGTGTATATAGCAAAATTTACAGTGACTTATTGCTAGTGCTCCGCCGTCAGACGGTTCAAGCTAACTGGACATATAAATAGAATGAATTTACCAGTTAAAAAAGCTGTAACAGTTCTCCGCAGATAGTGTGTTAATACTTGCCTGCCGTCAGTTCAGTCAAGTTTTTGACAGAAATGGCACTTTTGATTATGTACATGTTATGTATTGTCAACTTCACTCCATTGACTTGATGCCAAACCCGTATGAAGGATATCAAACCTTGGATTGTCTAAAGCTCTCTAGTAACTTGCTCCATCAGCCAGTCAAGTCCGGAAATTTATGTTGGTATAGTTGAGTTTATAATCTTCCTACATGACAGTCAGAATAGACTTTCAATTGGATTACGGGTTAAAAGATTCTGTTTTCCCATAAGTTAGAACCGAAATCTCGCTGCCTCAGACAGTCGAGTATAGAAAATATTTTCCTTTGAATTAAGTTACAGGGGTAGGGTTAAGGGAAGGTCTTAAGTACTTTTGTGTAAGCGCTTGACGACAAGCGACAATTTTTGTCAACTTTGAGACCTCTGAGTAAGTCCTATCGTGTGCTAAGGTCTGAACCCCCCCTGATCCGGAAGGAAACTGTGATGTAGTAGTGTGTGTAGGTCAAGATGGCAGAATGTTCTAGGAACATAGCTTTAAAGCCGCCTGGAATAGCTAAATTGTGACTGTTTCCGTCGCGCAACTGAAATGAAAGAGGAACCTATTGTGGGTGCGTAAACAGAGCTAAGTTTCTTTACTGCAAAATTCTACCGGACAGTAGTGAAGTCGATTTTTAGCCTGCTGAGGAATGATGGTGGATTGTTTGACCCTTGGACTGTTTATAGTTCATTTTTTAGATGAAGCTTTGAGTAACGCTTGGCCAGTTGACATTTGAAAATGAGCGATTTCCCTCGAATTGATCAATTGGTGTGAGGCCATTTTTGAGAGTCGTGGTTATTTCGCTTTACTCGAGAAAGTCATAGAAGCCAGAAAGAAACATAGTCCTAAAAGAAGGGTATTATATGCAATATCGTTAACCCAGACTTAACTCTGTATCATTTCTGAGAAGATTTAAGGTAAAACCTTAGCGGTTGGTCGGAGTAGCCCTTTGCTTTCTTATGCTATAAGATTTCTGTATGAGGAAACGTGTGACAGGATAAGAAAATCATAACAGGGCGGAATTATTAAGACAATGCTGAAACCATGGACTAATGCAATTTGGCTGTAAGCCTAAGTCATGGCATATTGAAATGAACTGGGCCCAGCTTATGGGTTGAAATCGGAGCATTGCCTGGCCTGTATAATGTGTGTCATGCCAAAGCGTAAAAAATGTTTAAACCATTGTGATATGATTTTTGAGGTTGATGTTTGCCAAGGAATTCTTAAGTATAACGAATATAGACTTTGTTCATTGAGCTGTAGCAGGTGCTCTGGACGGGCACGTTTGTGGCTGAGGGTCCATGTTTGGAGCTAATAGGGAAACCTTTGTACCTGTTAAACGGGAAAGAAGGTCTGAGAAAATATTTTCTTTTCCAGGAATATGCTTTGCTTTTATCAATATATTGTATTGCATGCATGACAAAATTAAACCCCTCACCAACTTCATAATGTGAGTATCTTTGCAGGACTGCTTATTAATGATATAGACCACAGCGAAGTTGTCGGAATATAATGTAATACATTCGTTTTTTAAATGGGGACCCCAAATTTCTAATGCCAATACAATTGGGTAGAGCTCCTTAAAAGTAATATGAAAAGACAAAAGATGACTTGGCCATGCCCCGTAAAACAAATGTGTTTGAAAAACTGCCCCAAAACCTAAAGAGCCTGAAGCATCTGTATGTAACGATAAAGAATTTGAAGAAACCCATCGTTGGTGCTGCAGCAAGTTTTTGCCATTGAAATGTTTAATGAATAGATCCCAGGCTAACATGTGTCTCTTACTTTCCAGATTAGCTTATGCGATGGTGTTTTTTAACCTTGATAGTTAAGTCAATCAAACGACGCAAAAAACATCGCCCAGGTATTACTACCAAACAACAGAAAATTTAATAACCTAATCAGAGATTGTAACTCTTTCAAGTAAATTTTTCTTTTATTCTTATGGAAGTCTACAAAATGCTTTTAGTTTTGTAAGCTTTATCTTGAGGCAAACGAGCTTTCCATTTGTATCTGAATCAATTCAATGCCCCATTTTGAATGTGATTATCTGTCTAGCAGATTCTGTTTTTTCGTGTTTAATAGGGACGCCTGTCGAGTGACAAAAACGTAAGAAAGAGTCAAGATACCTTTGACATGTTGGGCGATTATTGGCTACCATTAAGAAGTCGTCTAAAATGTGGACAATATGGGAAATACCTAATTTATATTTTGCTATCCATTGAACTGCAGTACTAAAAGATTCGAAAATGTTACATGAACTAGAGGAGCCCATCGGGAGGCATGTGTCGTAGTAATATTTCCCATTAAATTGAATACCTAAAAGATCATAGTCAGAAGGATGGATAGGGATTAGTCTGAATGCATTTTTTATATCTGTTTTAGCAAAGAAGCTGCCTTTTCCACATTGAAGGAGGAGATTGACCGCATCATCAAATGATGCATACTTGACAGTTTTCATTTTGGGGTCTAGAAAATCATTGACTGATTTGCCTTTAGGGTGACTTAAATGGTGAATTAAACGAAAATCTCCGGACTTCTTGGGAACCAAACCAATAGGACTAATTTGCAGAGATGGAAAAGGTCGCATACAGAAGGGACCTTTTAGTCTTTTTTCTTGAATTTCCTCCTGTAATTTGTCACAGATGATGTCCGGAAAATCTGAGCAAGATTTGAGGTTAGAGCAGGAGGAGGGTAATCGAGGTCCTAAGTAACCTAGTTTGAACCCTTCTGAAAAACCCTTAATCAAATATGTTTTATGAAGATAACCTGTAAGATATTCACTCAGTTTTTGAATTTGAATAGGGGTTCGAACACTTGACTTATTTCTTTCTGATGGGATGGGATTGGGCGGTTCCAGTTTGAATGATTGTTTGTGCACCGGTAGTGGTAGAGGCCTGCTCTTTGCTGTTGAATGAGCAGTGACCGGAATGGTGGGACCCTCTGCAGAAACCGCAGACATGGGGATGTGGACATCTGGGTTCTCTACAGAGACCTCTTTTATTGAATGTCCAGCAGGTGTTATCAAGGAACTTGGATTGTCTTTGACTTTTGTAGTTGGTGTTCCGAGGGAACCTGCCGGACCCCGCCCGAAAGGGACGATTAGATTGCCCATTAGAGAAGTTTGACATGGTTGGTTGCGTAGTGGCCATTACCCAGAATTCCGTGTGTAGAGTATCCCATGGGATGATGGCGTGCTCCCTGGACATCCGAAATTGGCTGTCGTAGAATGACCAGGCCATGCCTGGACGACGGTGTGCCAAATCCCTAACTATTTCCCCATATTTCATGAGTTGGGGAGTTTCATGTGGGTAGTAGCTTGAGTATATTGCTACGAACCTTAAGAAGGCGGAAGTCCAGGAATCAATGGTATAAATTTTCTTAGCATTGTTTGAGGGCGCTAAGCTGAGTTGATCCTTAGAGTTAATAGTTAGTGCGAAACTGGGTGTTTGGTAACCTGTTGTCGGTAGGAGATTAGCAAAATCTATGAATTTGTTGTATTTGATTTTTCTGGCTATTGATTTGGAAACTGAATAAGAAATCGGTGTTGACACCGGCTCCGAAAACCTAAAGGTGTTTGTACCTGTCACCAGGCGTGAGTGATTATTTAATATATCTGCCATTGGATCAATGTAGTCGCTGTCGGAATCCGATGAATCAATTTCAACTGGGCTCTGGTTCGACACAGAGTCCATGTCACTCTCTGAACTGTCCTCCACCTCCATATGTGATGTGTTCGGCCTGTGAGAAAGGGGTGTAGGCGCAATTGCATTTCTTGAAGATCTTTTCTTTTGAGCAGAAGATTCGGTCTGCAGAAGATTGTGCTAACACCAGCGTTTCA
>NW_026851661.1:0-19717 GCF_026571515.1 Ruditapes philippinarum
AAATCAAAGTTACGATTGTAAAATTTAGTAAAAATATTTCCGTAATTTATTGATAGCGGTAGCCCTGTTTTAGAAGCTTGCTGTAATTAAAAAATATTCCGCTCGTTGAAATCCTTTACGTTGTTACGAAGCTCTAGCGATCTAATTAACTGAGAAACATAAACCCCGTAGGATGTTGCATGGGGTACGTCTCCATCCAAATGTGGATAATTAACTATACAAAAGTTAAAGTCATCTCTTTTTAATCATAAATTTTTGTGTGAATAGAATTGTTGTTGATAGTAATATGAAGATCCAAAAATGATGTACTAAAATTTCAAGAGTTCGTTTTATTAAGTTGTAGTTCATGTGGATAAATGTCAGACACCATTTGATCAAAATAAGGATTATCTAAATTAAAAATATCATCAAGGTATCTGGAAGTATTATTAAATGCGACTATAACATCTTGTTGTTTCTCTTCAGAGAGACTCAACATAAAGTCTCTTTCATAGCAGTACTAAAACAAATCGGCGACCAGAGGTGCACAATTAGTACCCATAGGAATTCCTATGATCTGTTTAAATAAGGTATTACCAAACCTGACATAAATGTTGTCTAAACCAAAAAACGAAAATCGCAAGAAGATTCAATTTGTAACGATTCAGTTGATGGAAGTTTTCCCCGTTTTCTGATAATTAAATCAAACAGCTCAAAATCACTAACTGAACTTAGCCCTTTCATTATTGAAAATTCTGGAAACAAAGTGATCCCTCGGAAGCATTAACCCCAACAAAATTACATAAGAATTGCAGACTTGAAAAACAACTTTCAGCTTTAATTGGTACGCCTAAATCTGTCAAGAAACTCCGCAATGGTGGACTCTTGATAGAGGTAGAGCGAAAGCAACAAGCAGAAAATATTTTGAAATGCACAACCTTCTTCAATATCGATTCAACTGCCACGCCTCACCAGTCTCTGAACTCCAGCAAGGGCGTTATCAGATGTGCTGACCTTGCTGGAATGGCAGAGAATGATATTGCTGAAGAGTTAAAATCGCAGCAGGTTTCAAATATCAAGCGCATTTATTCTACAAGAGATGGTAATAAAGTGCCAACAAATAGCCTTATAGTTACATTCTCTACACCCATTCTTCCATCATCGATTCGAGTAGGTTACCTTAAAGTTCGCGTTGAGGTTTACATTCAAAACCCAATGCAATGTTACAAATGCTTCAAATTTGGTCATCATGAATCAAATTGTGCAAGGCAGACTATTTGCCGCAGATGCAGTTCAAACCATGACAAAAATGAGACTTGTAACGTCCCTGTCAAATGTGCCAACTGTGGAGGAGAGCATTACGCCACCTCCCGGTCATGCCCCTTGTGGTTAAAGGAAAAAGAAATTCTACGTCAGAAGTATAGGCAAAATATTTCCTTTCAAGATGCACGAAAGCTTGTTGAATCACAAGGACCAAAACAACTGTCGTATTCAGCTGCAGTTACAAAGTCTGTTAAGATGGTTGACTCTGCAGTACAGGTCAACTTATGTCAATGCCCCCCAATTAAGTTACCATTACCTTCAAAGCATACAGCTTCACAAAGTAAGCAGTCTACCTCTGTGCAGACTCAGTCACCATTAAAGTCTTCTCCAAAGAAGCAAAATTCTGGAAACAAAGTGATCCCTCAGAAGCATTAATCACAACAAAATAACATAAGAATTGCAGACTCGGTTTGATTGAGTCTGTACATAGGGGATAATGAATAAGTGCAACATCCCTCACGCCCCCTAGCACCGGCTTGAGCGGTACTCAATTCTCAACACTTTATAGTGTTGGCATCAATGATCCTGAAGGACCAGAAAATATAACAACACTGAACCACAAGCATTCAAATAGCATCTTCTGAGAAAGTTAATCAAAAACAATCGCCTAAAGAGCGAATTGTCATCACAGATCGGTTGAAAAAAGCAATGCGGAACCCGATCAACACAGAAAATCGGTTCGATCCACTTCACGACACCCAATTGATGGAGGATGAGGATCTATACCTCTCCCCTCCTCCAACTCCGAATAGCAGAAGTCCAATAAAGTTTCCTAAATGATATAAATTTTCTTTAAAATGGATAATAGAAATCATTCTATCCTACAATGGAATTGCCGTGGTCTAAAGTCAAATTATAATTATCTTCTTCTACTTTTATCAAAATTATCTCCAAATGTGTTATGTCTTCAGGAGACCATGTTATCTCCTAAAGATAATATCACTATAAAAGGTTATACACTATATAACTATATATGCACTAGTAACGCCAGAACATCGGGTGGTACAAGCATTGCTATCGCAAATTGCGTTCCACAAAAAGAACTAAAACTTAATACAAGATTACAAGCCACAGCTGTGCAGGTGACCTTACATCGACCTCTAACAATTTGTTCTCTATACCTTTCTCCAAATATAACAGTAACAAGTGATGAACTTTGAAGGTTCCATGATAACCGCCGTATGAACATCTGCGGATGTTTCTAAATTCAAAATTTTACCATTTCATGTTTAAATGTTGAATTCTGCTTAAGCCGGTGCTAGGGGGCGTGGACGGTAACTTTCACTTTCCAGTACCGTCCATGAACAGGCTCAATCAAACCGAGCCTGCAACATTTTCAGTTTTGCCGTGTTGGGCTTTTTTTAGGGATTTTGTATTTATCTATTTTTTGAGAGTATTGTTCGACAATTAGCATCACCTTTCCTTCTCTTAGGCGACTTTAATGCTCATAATCCTATGTGGGGCAGTACATCTACAAATAACAAGGGTAATATAACTGAAAAATTGATAGATAACTTTCAGCTTTGTTTATTAAACAATCGGTCACCTACATATTTACATCCAGCTACAGGTACGTTTTCTTGCATCGACCTCTCGATTGTCCACCCTGCTATATTCTTGGACTTCGATTGGAAAGTGTTAGATGACCAGTACGGCAGTGATCATTTTCCATTGTTACTTACATCAAATGACTCTATACCAGATGAAAGACGTCAATTTTTTAAATTTAAGAAAGCAGATTGGGAAACATTTTCTAGGCTCTGTTCTATTGATCTAACAAAAAATGAATTTAATTTCACTTCTGCTGATATAGCTGAAACGTTTTCTTCAGCATTACATACTATTGCCTGCAAAGTTGTTCCATTAACAAAAAATAATAGTAACAAAATCAAAAAGCCATGGTTTAACGATGAATGTAAAAAAGCTGTTCGCATACGTAAAGCTTCACTTAAAAAGTTTGAACATCGCCCTACACCAGAAAACCTTGAAAATTATAGAATATTTAGAGCTAAAGCTAGAAGATCAATTCGTTTGTCTAAACGCAAATCCTGGCAATCATATGTTTCAAACATTAATTCAAATACTCCTATTAAGAAGGTCTGGGATGCAGTACGGAAAATAAGTGGTAAGTATAAAATAGATAAATATAGAATCCCTAAAGAAAGCCCAACACGGCAAAATTGAAAATGTTGCAGGCTCGGTTTGATTGAGCCTGTTCATGGACGGTACTGGAAAGTGCAAGTTACCGTCCACGCCCCCTAGCACCGGCTTAAGCAGAATTCAACATTTAAACGTGAAATAGTAAAATTTTGAATTTTGAAACATCCGCAGATGTGTTCATACGGCGGTTATCATGGAACCTTCAATGTGACACTAACGTGCCATTCCATGAAAAGCGGCGTATGGTCCCCATGTGATAAAAAGCGTGTGCCCTAAACGAGAAAACAATGGGCGGAACTAAATAAAATAGAATTTTGAAAGGGGATCAGAGGTTATGAAGCCTGCGTATCACAGATAAGACGTCAAAAGACAAATTTAAAAAATTAAAAAAATCCGATCAAAATTAGATTATGGTTCTGTAGTATATGGGTCCGCAAGAAAATCATATCTTCAAATGCTAGATACCATACATCACCAGGGTTTGCGTTTTGCTTTGGGTGCTTTTCGCACTTCACCTGTAGAAAGTCTATATGCGGAAGCTGGGGAACCATCGCTTTCTCTTCGTCGTAAAAAAACTATCACTTCAATATGCAACTAGAATTTCATCTAATAGGAAAAATCCAGCTAAAAATGTTATTTTCAAACCAAGTTATACTGAAAAATTTGTTAGCAAACCAAAGGAAATTAAACCATAAGGCCTTCGTTTAAAAGATGATTTAGATAAACTTAAAATTAATCCAGACAGTATCCTTCAAAATGACGATGAGGATGTTCCACCTTGGACTTCGACAAGGGATTAGCCAGCCTGGTTTGTATGGCGATGTGGTTTACAAACTTCGTAAGATTTTGGGTCATGGTAATTTTTCTGCTGTTTTTACTAAAATCATTAAACGTTTTATTAAAAGAGGTTATGACCCTACTATTTTAAGACATACTGCATGTTTAGTGTTCAACCCTTTTACAGTTGGACACTACGCTTTCCTCTTTTGATTGCATCTGACGGACCAAGTGGGAGACTCTATGATGGATAGTTCGTAAAGCCCTTTGGGACTGAATTGTCTTAATGTTAGTCTTCTGCCTTGCTTCGTCGGGCCCTTGTAGGTGATTTTCTTGTTGCTCTGTCTTCCTTTAGGACATTGAGTACTTTTGTTATGGTCATTGGGTTTACTTTTATATGTTTCTACATGATCATTTTAGTGTTTTACTTATTTAACCTTTTGTAACCATGACAACTGTTAGAATTTCACTTGGCGGGGATTCATTTTATTTACACTGTCTCGTTTATAGGAACATGGTGGGGCTAAGAGCGAGGTTTGGTGCACCATTAACCGGTTTAAACTCCCCAGCAGTCATTATTATGCTGCTGACCGTTCCAAGGCGGCGCCCCACTGTGTTCCTCAGATGTATGTCTATGTTGTTTCATACTGTTTTGGTGACACTTTTGCTTGTGTCCCTTGTTATTTTCTCGTCTACGGTAAGTATCTTCCCCATTGCCTCTAGTTTTTATTTCTTTGATTAACCCCTCCCCCTTCCCCCGGTCTTCTGTCCCCTTCCCCTTTGTGGGCCTATTATTATTATCTTTGAATTCCTAATCAGTTACAAATTATTTATCATTTAATGATTAACGTGTCGTTGCCCTGTCCTTTTTATGTTTGGGGTCCGCCTGGGCTCCTTGCCATTGGTTATTGTTGCTGGGTCATATGGGGGTTGCGTTCATTGAACGCCGCCTTTCCTTGTTGATCTTGTTTTTCATATTTTATAATTCCCCGGAAATAAATATTAACCTTTCAAATATAAAAAAGGCATCAAATTCACCTGAATATTTCAAAGAGAAGTTTCTAGCAATTAAGGAAGATCATGAAGATTTTATACATATTTATACGGACGGTTCAAAAGAAGGTTGCAAAGTAGGTGCGGCTGTGTTTGAAAATAATTTTACATCTAGTATGAGGTTACCAGATAATGCATCAATTTTTACTGCTGAAGCAAAAGCTATCGATTTAGCATTGTCATACATAGCACAGCATACCCACGATAAATTTTGTGATATTTTCTGACTCGCTTTCTGTTTTAATATCCATTAAAAATAAAAAAATCTGACAATATCATGGTAAAGAAACTTCTTTTGCGATTTCATGATATACTTAAAACAAAATATGTTAAATTATATTGGATTCCAAGCCATGTAGGAATACGAGGAAATGAAAAAGTAGATGCTTTAGCTAAACAATCATTAAATTTTCAAAAAACTGACTTATTGTTACCTGCTTGTGATTTTAGACCGGCTATAAATAAACTCGTATCATCTGAATGGAAAGCAAAATTGGACAATGCCGTTTTTAATAAACTTCACGATATAAATCCATCTCTTGATATGTCACCATCTCTATCTCTGTCAAACCGCCGTGATCAAAACAGTTCTTCTTCGATGCCGAATCGGACACACTAAAATTACCCACTCTTATCTCCTCACAAATGACAATGCCCCTTTCTGTGTAGGTTGTAATGAAAATTTTACCGTCAAGCATTTTCTTCTTGAATGTCATGATTTTTCACAGGCCCGTAATAGATTTTATTCTGTATATTCACTCAAAGAACTTTTTAATACAATTCCATCAAAAAACATAATTGATTATTTAAAAGAGATAAACTTGTATTCTAGGATCTAATTGGCTCATTTTTATTGTCATTTACAATGTTTTACATAATATTTTAAGCCTATTATAGCATTCGGCACGATATGGCCAGTTATGTGTTGACGTGCCGTAAAAATCCAAACAAACAAACAAACAATCAGATTTTGGCCATATAATCACTGGTAATTTTGATATAATTGCAGACAAAAGAATTCGTAACTTATTCTTGAAAGGACCTAAATACAGAATTCCTTCTGAGATTGATTTTAATGCTTGTCGTGGTCAGATTGCTGAATCTATAGAGGATTTTCGGTCAAATGGTGTCGCCGTGAAAATGCAGATAGTATTGCTCTAGTTACATGGAAACGTAACATCTTTAAAATTATTGATTCACGTATTAATTTTTATCGTGGAAATGAACATCTTTTGCCACCTAAACCAAAATTCTGGAAACAAAGTGATCCCTCGGAAGCATTATTCACAACAAAATAACATAAGAATTGCAGACTCGGTTTGATTGAGTCTGTACATGAGGGATAATGAATAAGTGCAACATCCCTCACGCCCCCTAGCACCGGCTTGAGCGGTACTCAATTCTCAACACTTTATAGTGTTGGCATCAATGATCCCGAAGGACCAGAAAATATAACAACACTGAAGTGAAGTACGGGGCATCTTTTTACGGCTGCCACACAGCACTTGACACCTGCTGTTGTAAAGTACAAAATTCTGGAAACAAAGTGATCCCTCGGAAGCATTAATCACAACAAAATAACATAAGAATTGCAGACTCGGTTTGATTGAGTCTGTACATGAGGGATAATGAATAAGTGCAACATCCCTCACGCCCCCTAGCACCGGCTTGAGCGGTACTCAATTCTCAACACTTTATAGTGTTGGCATCAATGATCCCGAAGGACCAGAAAATATAACAACACTGAAGTGAAGTACGGGGCAACTTTTTACGGCTGCCACACGGCACTTGACACCTGCTGTTGTGAAGTACAAAATTCTGGAAACAAAGTGATCCCTCGGAAGCATTAATCACAACAAAATAACATAAGAATTGCAGACTCGGTTTGATTGAGTCTGTACATGAGGGATAATGAATAAGTGCAACATCCCTCACGCCCCCTAGCACCGGCTTGAGCGGTACTCAATTCTCAACACTTTATAGTGTTGGCATCAATGATCCCGAAGGACCAGAAAATATAACAACACTGAAGTGAAGTACGGGGCAACTTTTTACGGCTGCCACACGGCACTTGACACCTGCTGTTGTGAAGTACAAAATTCTGGAAACAAAGTGATCCCTCGGAAGCATTAATCACAACAAAATAACATAAGAATTGCAGACTCGGTTTGATTGAGTCTGTACAAGACTTACTTTAAGACATCTGAAAAAAGATATTCTAGCTTTTCATTCAAAATTTGTTTTGGTGCCAGCGGACAAGGCGGCTAATAATATTATAATTGTTTGACGAATCCATTACATTAACGTTTTGCATAAGGAACTAAATAGCACTAATGCGTATTCTAAAACCTCTGCCTCCGAAAAAGACATTGTAAACAATCATATTACTAATATTTCCAATCTTAAAGTCCAAATTAATGAAAAAGAACTCAAACTTCCTATTATGTATTGGATTCCTAAATTACATAAAAAACCCATTTAATAATACTTCCAGATACCTTGATGATATTTTTAATTTAGATAATCCTTATTTTGATCAAATGGTGTCTGACATTTATCCGCATGAACTACAACTTAATAAAACGAACTCTTGAAATTTTAGTACATCATTTTTGGATCTTCATATTACTATCAACAACAATTCTATTCACACGAAAATTTATGATAAAAGAGATGACTTTGACTTTTGTATAGTTAATTATCCACATTTGGATGGAGACGTACCCCATGCAACATCCTACGGGGTTTATGTTTCTCAGTTAATTAGATTCGCTAGAGCTTGTAACAACGTAAAGGATTTCAACGAGCGGAATATTTTTATTACCAGCAAGCTTCTAAAACAGGGCTACCGCTATCATAAATTACGGAAATATTTTACTAAATTTTACAATCGTAACTTTGATTTAATTTCTAAATTCAATAGTGATTTAAAAACTCTTCTGCGACAAGGGATTAGCCAGCCTGGTTTTTATGGCGATGTGGTTTACATGTGTAGTTTTATGTGTCGTTGCCCTGTCCTTTTTATGTTTGGGGTCCGCCTGGGCTCCTTGCCATTAGTTCTTGTTGCTGGGTCATATGGGGGTTGCGTTCATTGAACGCCGCCTTTCCTTGTTGATCTTGTTTTTCATATTTTACAAACTTCGTAAGATTTTGGGTCATGGTAATTTTTCTGCTGTTTTTACTAAAATCATTAAACGTTTTATTAAAAGAGGTTATGACCCTACTATTTTAAGACATACTGCATGTTTAGTGTTCAACCCTTTTACAGTTGGACACTACACTTTCCTCTATTGATTGCATCTGACGGACCAAGTGGGAGACTCTATGATGGATAGTTCGTAAAGCCCTTTGGGACTGAATTGTCTTAATGTTCGTCTTCTGCCTTGCTTCGTCGGGCCCTTGTAGGTGATTTTCTTGTTGCTCTGTCTTCCTGTAGGACATTGAGTACTTTTGTTATGGTCATTGGGTTTACTTTTATATGTTTCTTCATGATCATTTTAGTGTTTTACTTATTTAACCTTTTGTAACCATGACAACTGTTAGAATTTCACTTGGCGGGGATTCATTTTATTTACACTGTCTCGTTTATAGGAACATGGTGTGGCTAAGAGCGAGGTTTGGTGCACCATTAACCGGTTTAAACTCCCCAGCAGTCATTATTATGCTGCTGACCGTTCCAAGGCGGCGCCCCACTGTGTTCCTCAGATGTATGTCTATGTTGTTTCATACTGTTTTGGTGACACTTTTGCTTGTGTCCCTTGTTGTTTTCTCGTCTACGGTAAGTATCTTCCCCATTGCCTCTAGTTTTTATTTCTTTGATTAACCCCCCCCCCCCCTTCCCCCGGTCTTCTGTCCCCTTCCACTTTGTGGGCCTATTATTATTTTCTTTGAATTCCAAATCAGTTACAAATTATTTATCATTTAATGATTAACGTGTCGTTGCCCTGTCCTTTTTATGTTTGGGGTCCGCCTGGGCTCCTTGCCGTTGGTTCTTGTTGCTGGGTCATATGGGGGTTGCGTTCATTGAACGCCGCCTTTCCTTGTTGATCTTGTTTTTCATATATTATTTGTTGAAAAATATTGTCATTTAGGCCAAGTGGGAAAGGCGTTTGTAAGTTCTTGATCCATTTTAATTCTGCTAAGTGTCTAACTTTAACTTTAAAACTAGCAGAAGCATCAGAATCGTAAATTATTTGTTCCACTGGTTGAATTGAATTATTTTTAAATGAATGACCATCTTTACGAAAATGTTGATATAGAAAAGTTGTTAATTTTGTGCGATTTCTCATTTTTTAAAAATGTTCACGGAATTGAATTTTAAATGAACCCCTGTCTGACCAACATACTGTATGCCACACCCAGGGGTGTTTCAAGTTAAAACATAAACAAAATGAGTTGCCTTTCAGTCAATATCTGTATTCAAAATAATATTAAAAGTTCTCCCATTTACATTAGAGGTTATTGTAGACCTGTGCGATAAAAAGTTACAACATCCGCACCTCTTAGAATTACACTTATTAATAGAAGGATACACTCTAGCTCTATGAGGATAATTAGTATGTGTGATATTATATTTCTTAAGAATGGTATGTTTTATAGGAGAAAGCCTAATGCGTAAAAAATTATTGAAAATATTAGAGTTAATGGATCGTGGAATATAAAATGAATTAACAGATGAAAAGTTTAAAGGCGAAAGAACGACGGATGGTGTTCGTCTAGGTGTACTGTGATTTCCAATCTGTAAAGAATTAGTAGACGTAGAATGTACCCGAAGAGGTGAAAGAAAGTGTGTATTGTAAACATGTAAACATCCAAAAACAAGTAACATTACAGACAAGAAAAACACGTGAAGGAACACAAAGGGGTACGCCTTGGAACGGTCAGTGGTAGTTAAACCACTGGGGAGTTCAAACCGGTTTTAGGCGCGCCAAACCTCACTCTTGAATGACACGAAATAGATAAATACAGAATCCCTAAAGAAAGCCCAACACGGCAAAATTGAAAATGTTGCAGGCTCGGTTTGATTGAGCCTGTTCATGGACGGTACTGGAAAGTGCAAGGGCTTAGAAAGGGCTGCGTTCATTGAATGCCGCCTTTCCTTGTCGATCTTGTTTATCATATTTTATTTTACCGTTCACGCCCCCTAGCACCGGCTTAAGCAGAATTAAACATTTAAACATGAAATAGTAAAATTTTGAATTTAGAAACACCCGCAGATGTGTTCATACGGCGGTTATCATGGAACCTTCAATGTGGCACTTCCGTGCCATTCCATGAAAAGCGGCGTATGGTCCCCAAGTAATAAAAAGCGTGAGCCCTAAACGAGAAAACAATGGGCGGAACTAAATAAAATGGAATTTTGAAAGGGGGTCAGAGGTTATGAAGCCTGCGTATCACAGATAAGACGTCAAAAGACAAATTAAATTTAAAAAACAGGCAACATATCCTAAGGGTGATTCAACATTATTCATGTAGGAATATTTGAACCACCCAACTAGAAAATACTGAAAAATTGAAACTAAAAATACCACAAGCACAACAATAATGTCGTGCTGAACGATCTTCAAGGATCGAAAATATTACATCAAACATGCATGGACTTTTGTTAGATCGTCCTTACGAAATTTACATTTGACATTTCAGTATCGTATTCCTTACATTTACAGACAAGGGAAAAAAGAAATTGCGTGTGATATGAGTTACATTGCTTCATTGATATGCTAAACAATGTATTATTTATACCACACCTTGTTATGTAAGAATATGTACTATTTGTCTTCGATCAAAGGAAACGATGTGTTTATAGTGATAAGTATTGCAATGTCTGTAATTATACTTTGACACTCATTTTTTAAGCACAGTTTGATGAAATGTTTGCTTATTCCTAACATCGGTTCATCATATAATGCGTTCTTTGCAGATTTCACCGTTTCCCAGTATTCTTCTAAAACTATATACATGTTTTGAAATTAGCATTAATGCAGGTATCACATTAAATTTGTTTCTTGTGTCACTTGCATAGAAAGCAGAAAGTGAACGTGTCCTCAACAGCCTCTCTGCATCCTTTTTGCGACATTGTTAAATAATTTGGTTCTTATTTAAGACGTTTAATGGCTTGGAATGTCATTTTGTCAATGCTGAAACCTATCAAAATAACCTTTCAGTCCAATAAGTCTGGAACCTTCTTCACAGAAGCTCTCAATATGTTTCGAGAATTCGTAATCTTTTTGTCCGTAAAATATGACGACAAAATTCCGGAAACAAAGTGATCCCTCGGAAGCATTAATCACAACAAAATAACATAAGAATTGCAGACTCGGTTTAATTGAGTCTGTACATGAGGGATAATGAATAAGTGCAACATCCCTCACGCCCCCTAGCACCGGCTTGAGCGGTACTCAATTCTCAACACTTTATAGTGTTGGCATCAATGATCCCGAAGGACCAGAAAATATAACAACACTGAAGTGAAGTACGGCTGACATCTTTGTGAAAATGTAAAATAGATAAATACAGAATCCTTATGGAAAGCCTAACACGGCAAAATTGAAAATGTTGCAGGCTCGGTTTGATTGAGCCTGTTCATGGACGGCATTGGAAAGTGCAAGTCACCGTCCACGCCCCCTAGCACCGACTTAAGCAGAATTCAACATTTAACATGACCTGGTAAAATTTAGAATTTTGAAATATCCGCAGATGTGTTCATATGGCGGTTATCATGGAACCTTCAATGTGACACGTTAGTGCCATTCCATGAAAAGCGGCATATGGTCCCCAAGTAAAAAAATGCGTGTACCCTAAACGAGAAAACAATGGGCGGAACTAAATAAAATGGAATTTTGAAAGGGGATCTGAGGTTATGAAGCCGGTTATGAAGCCTGCGTATCACAGATACGACGTCAAAAGGACAAATTTAAAAAGCAGGCCACATATCCTAAGGGTGATTCAACAGTATTCAAGTGAGGAATACTGGAACCACCCAACTAGAAAATGCCGAAAAGTTGAAACTAAAAATACCACAAGCACAACAATATGTCGTGCTGAACGATCTTTAAGGATCGAAAATATAACATCATTGATTAAATGTACGGGGAGACTTTTTACAGCCGCCACACGGCACAAATAACACGGATGTGATCATAAAATAGATAAATACAGAATCCCTAAAGAAAGCCCAACTCGGCAAAATTGAAAATGTTGCAGGCTCGGTTTGATTGAGCCTGTTCATGGACGGAACTGGAAAGTGCAAGTCACCGTCCACGCCCCCTAGCACCGGCTTAAGCAGAATTCAACATTTAACATGACCTGGTAAAATTTAGAATTTTGAAACATCCGCAGAGATCATCCCTAAAGAAAGCCCAACACGGCAAAATTGAAAATGTTGCAGGCTCGGTTTGATTGAGCCTGTACATGGACAGAAATCAAAATCACTTTTGAACATACTCAAATGTTATTGTTGTGCTGTGTTAAACTGAATGTTAAAAAAGTTCTGGGAACAAAGTTATTTCTCGGAAGCATTAATCATAAGAATTGCAGATTCGCTTAGTCTGTGTTTTATGTCATTCTAACATTGATACAAAATAAGTTTAACAGTTCCTGAGATACTCTTACAAACTCATTTCAACAATACCCAAAGAATCGAAACGTATATAGGTACAATGCCCGATAACAATTACTATCCACCCTCAAAGTATTTTAATTACAATTGAAAAAAAAAACTATTCTTATATGGTAAAAAACCCCGACTGAAAAGTAAATATGACTGCGTGAAAAACAAAGACAAAATCTCAGATAGAACGTAAACACGATTTTCCGTTCGATGAGAAAATGTGTATCGAAACATTTCGTGTAAAGCACAGGGGGCCCACACAGTGTTTGGATGGTATATACTGCTTGATAGTGACCCACGGTGATAGGGCGTTTACCACAACTTTTCCGCGCAACGTCAAAATATCATACTTCTGATCGAGACACCGTTTATTTCTGGTCAAAATATGGACAAAATATTAATGGCGGGGACCGCCTCCGTGGTCGAGGGGTTAGAGTCGATGACTTCTAATCCAGTTACCTCTCTGGCATGGGTTCGATCCCCGGGAGATGCTTTGGTAGTTTAGCGCGGAGGAAGGTAGTCTAGTACTGGTTTAACTCTCCAGGAACGATGGTTAGGAAATTACCCGCCTATATGACTGAAATACTGTTGGAAAATGGCGTAAAATAAAACAAACACAAACATTAATGGCGGGATAACCAAATTGCAGGTAATAGCTTACAAAACATCTAACTGCTGGACATTGCAAAATTATTCCAATTGTTTAGGTACTCCATCGAATTTTTGAAACAATTAATCGTTAATCTAGCATAACACAATTCACAAAACATTACATACTTCGAAGAAATAGTGTTTACAAAAGATCGTGTCTACCTCAACATGACTCGTACTTGTCACAAAAACATGTGTTAAAACGACGATGTAGTTGTGTTGTTCTATGACCTTACAAGCTCGTGTATACGTTATGGTTAGGCATAAATTCAAGTTTCATACAAAATTGTGTATTTCTATTGTTAATTTTAGGGAATATATGTTGAAAAAAGGCCTATTGACACGAATATTGGAGCACCGTACAACACTGAATTCAAACACCATATTCTTTTTCCGTTTGACCGATATATACTGGAACCGTATAAGTAACTGTTATGTTATGTTGCTGTTATAATCATATGTTATATTATGGAAAACTTCTGAAGGTCTGGTCTATGTAAATAATACCAGTTAGGTAAGTGCAATGGTATCTATATAGATATTTTTCGAACTTTAATATTAATACGGATAAACCCCACATGGAAAGATCATTCTTCGATGAGGTTACCAAGCATCGTGATGAAAAAATGTTACAAGACATCTCCATGGTCGTCACTGGACATAATGAGTTTCGGATAACCAATCAGAAAAAAAACATAATAAAATCACTTTACTGTGATGCAAGAGATAAACGCAAAGTGAATAAATTCAAAAAATAAATTGAAAAATGTGACTCAGTTTAATAGTATATACATATACAAGGTGGTGAACCGATGCAAACTTTGTGGTTCAGTGCACGATTAAAAAACACTGAAATCCAATTCATATTGGGTTTTCATAAAAACAAACATTTAAAACGCTCAGTAGAATTCATCTTATAATTTGCATCAACAATTACATTTCAAAACATTCCTTTAACCGATTTAATGTCAACCGGTGAAACCTACAAAATAATTTTGGCAACATGCACGGCGGAATCATCTGAATCAGTTGGGAAATGATTATTGAAAGAAACACTTTCCGAAACACAATGCTTGGTAACCTCATCGAAGAATGATCTTTCCATGTGGGGTTTATCCGTTTGAATAAGTTCGAAAAAAATCTATATAGATACCATTGCACTTACCTAACTGGTATTATTTACATAGACCAGACCTACAGAAGTTTTCCATAAACTAACATATGATTATAACAGCAACATAACCTAACAGCAGGTCAATTAACAGTTACTTATAAAGTATGGTGCAAATGAAAACGGTTCCAGTATATATCGGTGAAACGGAAAAAGAATGCAGTGTTTGAATTCAGTGTTGTACGGTGCTCCAATATTCGTGTCAATAGGCCTTTATTCAACATATTTTCCCTAAAATTAACAATAGAAACACACAATTTTGTATGAAACTTGAATTTACGCCTATCCATAACGTAAACACGAGCTCGTAAGGTCATAGAACAACTACATCGTCGTTTTAACACATGTTTTTGTGACAAGTACGAGCCATGTTGAGGTAGACACGATCTTTTGTAAACACTATTTCTTCGAAGTATGTAATTTTTTGTGAATTGTGTTATGCTAGATTAACGATAAATTGTTTCAAAAATTCGATGGAGTACCTAAACAATTGGAATAATTTTGCAATGTCCAGCAGTAAGATGTTTTGTAAGCTATTACCTGCAATTTGGTTATCCCGCCATTAATATTTTATCCAGAATTCTAACACGACCCGCATTTTTCCCTATTGAACAAAGTAGAACAGAAAGTGTGTGTTATTATGCAACAGATGCACAGTTTTACGTTCTATATTTAGATATGTGACGTAATCATTATACACGTGACGTAACCACTAAAAATCCGACGCCCGGAAAATAAGTACGGAAACAAATCAGGCGCAATTTTGCTTATCTATCAAGTACGGCAACATTTATTTGTTGATGTCGTGTTAGAATCGAAATAATATATCCAAATCGGTGATTTTATCGCTTGATAACATCACTGTTTGTCGTTCGGATGCGCATCATTATATCACTCGGGCTACGCCCTCGTGATATAATTCCTCGCATCCGAACTCCAAACAGTGATCTTATTGAGCGATAAAATCACTGTTTGGGATATATTATTTCTTAAATATACGGTGTCTCGGTCAGAAGTGTGATATTTTGACGTTGCGCAGAAAATGTGTGGTAAACGCCATATCACCGTGTGACCTCAAAATGAGATTTTAGTCATAACCTTATAATATGTATATAAATATAGACAAGGGGCATTACTCGCTCATAGAGAGTTTTCGATCACCCTCAAATTCATGCGATATTTTCCACTAATTAAATAAAAAAATTCCTAAAACTATACTGCGTTGCATAGCTTATATAATCCACTATTGATAAACACTAACTCTATTCTGATTCCCTTAGCCCATTTTAAGAAATTTATTCAAAACCGTTCACTTCTGTCACAAAATTGTTCAGTCGTACGAGATGTCGCAACACCAAATTCCACAGGTAAAATATCAATTTCAAAATGGGAAGATACAAATAAACGCATGCAAACAATAACACAACATAGTTTCTATTTCCTACCTGCGCAAATAGTCGTGAAGCGCTCTATATTCGTCTGTTTCGAACGAAATCTTGAAATCAGTGCAGAAATCTGCTTCGACGTAGACATCTTGGGGAAACCCTGGTCACGTGACCAGCCGGTATATCGAGACCTTTCATTGGTTCGATAGGAACTTTGTTTATAACGACAACCATGAAAGGTTTCCATACACCATGACCAGAATTTCCAACATGTATTCGCCGAAGGTCACTATCAAGCAGTATAAACCATCCAAACACTGTGTGGGCCCCCTGTGGTGTAAAGACAACATATTACATTATTTTGACAAAAGAACTTTATAAGAAACCAATGTTAGTTTTGAAGCATTTTACATCTACACAATTTATAAATGTCTATAACGTAAGGATGTAGCTTATGTAAACCGTTTTACCATGTTAAAAGTTTGACCAACCCCTTTGATTATGAACATTAATTATTTTTCTTTATGACAAGATATAACATTGAGTTCATATGTTGTTGTACTCAACAATGTTTCAAAAGATATCCAGTTATTTAACGCTACGGCCGCTACGGCTGTACCGTACAAAATAAGATTGCATGAAAATGAGGAAAACCACAGGTCTGTATGTCGTGTACGACTAAATTAAAAACAAAATGTCATATCTGTTCATAGTAAAAGAGAGGTATTAAATAAAACCATTTTTAGACTTCTTTGACTAATACTAACCTCGGTTACTGTTTATTGATTTTTTTAACCGGTTATTGACTAAAAACCAACTAAACCTTTTTAAACGAATAAAATGACACCCTTAATACATGATAATTTCCAAATCAAATCGGACTGTCTATACAGGACTCAAACGTGATGAATAACTCTATCATACTAATATTACACAGTTGTAGAGGTACCTTTCTTTTTTTTACAATTAAAATGTAATTTATTTTTCCAAGATAGTCACTTTAAAGGAACAAATAATACTAAATGCAACATATATGTTTAACTTATTTGATTTATTATGGCATCCGTCATTGCTGGTCATTGAGTAACATAAAATTAATAGAGTTTGAACCTTTAATATTAAATAGAATATTATAAAAAAGGTTTTGCTTCGTCATCGATTGCAAAATCCTGTAATTTTATGTTAGATTTTCGCAAAAAGGATCTCGAAGAATTTAGAGAGCCTTCCGCCAACAGCGGGCTAACATAAACCAAAATTAATGACTCAGTCATGACGATTTTATTGCACATCCGGGTGTGTTTAATCTTACACCACGAGCGAAATTTTATTAATGTAGTATCGTTATCAGACGGGTGTGAATGGCACAATCGTACTGAAAAAGATCACGGGGTTTTAAAACTTTATCAACAATCCCTATTTCTAAAAATGTATGTACTATTTCGTATGTCACTACGTTCCGCCAAAAAGAACAACAGCAAAATATATCTCTAAGAATGTCGCAAATAAATCTCAGACTAAATTAATTAAGTGCTGGGAATAATGTTGCGCAAACGTAGGATAATTGTTATTTATCTAGGCTCAGAAGAAAGTTTTTTCTTCATCAGCAGTCGCTGACGAAGAAGAACACAATTTTAATCCCACCATGATGTTCAAGCAAATATGCAGGTATATTTAAATAATAAGATAGTAAATTGTAGGCTCTATGAAATGAAATAATTTTTTTCGTGTTGGTTCAGGGCAGCTTCAGGAGCTCGGAGACTGGATCGTAAAGGAATTGGCAGAAGCGTGCTCGGTTTATATACCCAGTCTACTTAATTCTGGAAACAAAGTGATCCCTCGGAAGTATTAATCACAACAAAATAACATAAGAATTGCAGACTCGGTTCGCATGTGCGAACGAGATTGAATGTCTTGTTAGGGGGAGGAGCCATTGCAAAAATACTGTGACGTATAGCGTAAAAATAAAGTTTAAACTCAAGCGCTTAAACTGAATATTAAATTTTTCAATTTCAAACACTAAAAACAACAAAAACTCCAGCTGTATATGCACAAAAACAAATTTCACTCACACGCATTGCACATCAAAGACAAAAGTGATTTTATACCCGGCACACACTATATGCCATTGCCGACAACATGATTCACAAGAAATTCATGCTTCTGGTACTTCTGCAGCAGGCTTCCAGGTTCTACAATCTCCATACTGGACAAACATCGACAACTCTCAAAATCATTACTGTCGTGATCCATTTATGAAATATTCATATCTGACATATATGTGACCGCTTCAGAGCTATAAAGCACTATTGTAAGCTTTGATTGCTGTTTTTTGGTTTTCCTGTTTTGCTTTTCCTTTTCTTCTTTCTCTCGCTTTTTTCTTTCTTTTTTTCTTTTTCTTTATATATTTATTTTAACATACTTAAAACTTCATCCCCTGAAGCTGAAACGTTTTATTTTTATTTTTTGGTTTTAATTCTTGCACTCGCAAGTACTGAAATGCAGAAGATACCGTAGCCAGATCCTTTGGATGCAGAAGTTAAAGCGGTTCTAAGGACAAACGACCGACGATGTAACTTCTGAAGATTTTATTACAGGAGACTCTTGGGTATTACACTGTAATATTATTAGAACTAGGACTAACAGTAAAGAGAACCGAACGAGCTTATAGACAGTTGCTGTGTAGTGTCAACAAAAAGTGGTAGGTACGTCGGGATTTACATACCTAATACTAGATGTAGCTGATGAATCACTGTCGGTAGGTGACAGGGTAATCGAGCTTGATAAACAATCTGCTTCATTGACAGACACGTCTGGGACATGACTGGAATTTGCAACTTAAATAGAGTTTGCATCCGAATATCAGAATCAGGTTCCTTATTTTTTAGTTCCGTTCGAGTTTTATATTCCGTGTTGGAAACCAATTTAGCAGAACTAAGTTTAGTTTTGACTTTACATTCGGGACTAAAGGGGAACAAACCTGTTTTGCGAAAGCCATTTGCAGCATTTTGGAAGAGTGCTACCTTACTCCAAGCTTGCTTGAATATGGTTGGAAAGTCATTCCTTGTTACCACCTGAACAATTTTTGACATTTGCCAGGGTTTTACAGCCGCTTGTTAGGCATACTTCAAATGTGAGAAAAGTTCTTCATCGGCTGTCTGCTTGATATGCGTAGCAGTTGGTGAAGGACAGTACAATATGATTCGTTTTTACAAAATTTAGCAACTATAAGTGTTATGTGAGTGGAATACCCGTCTACAGACAGGAATTCAGGACTTGAAACGTTTTTTTTTGGACGGACTGATCAAGGACTTTTAAAAACTCATCAAAACTGTCGGTATCCATTCAACTATTTTTTAGTTAGGGGTTGACGCTTCCCAAGAAAAGAGAATCGTTTTCCCCCGAAGCCAATAAAGCTATCCCAATATTTCGCTTATATCGACCCACGTGATCTTCTGTCAATTAAAAGCAGTAACCTTTAGGTCAGATTTAAATCAATATGCAGTCATTCTTACTTAAAAATATCTGAAAAACAATATTTAAAAAATGTATTTAATATCAAATATTACCTCATTCACCTTAACAAAGCTGCTTAAGTCTTGTCCTTTTTCC
>NW_026851662.1:0-9276 GCF_026571515.1 Ruditapes philippinarum
CAACCCCAAGATATGCCCCCAGCAACAGCATCGTTATAAGCTCTATATATATTTATTGTTATAAGTGGAGTTAATTGTATATGAGATGTTTACCGGTTTTGCATGCCGCTGGCCGGATCACAGAGACTCGGAACAGTGTTGGGATAGTGTAAAAAGGAATTTTAGAAAAAAATATATACTGTATATATAATATATAGACTATAATACAGTATATTTTTTTTTCAGAATTACTCTTTACACTATCCCAACACTGTATCCAGACCCTGTTAGCCGGATTATGATATACATGTATGTGTATTTTATAAATTTCTAATTAGCACTAATCTATTTATAATCTATTAATAGGTACTAATATTACGGTAAACTGTGCTATTCCTGGTATATCCAAAACTGAAATTGGACGTCATCTACCGATGGCACAAGCAAAATTTTCCGGTGGTTTATTGTCCCCAGTAATGTGGCTTGCTATGAAAACACCACTACAAGCTGCCCAAACCTCAGTTTATCTAGCTGTAGATCCAAGTTTGGAAAAAGTAACAGGAAAATTATTTTTGTAAGTATTTTACTTGTCCCCATATTGCAATCTCATTAAAATAAGATCATCGTTTTTGCTCCATTACTCTCCGCTGAGCTACTTAGCGAAGGGTAGTGGAGCGACAGTTAGGAAATAATTTTAATGAGATTGCCTCATATTGTGACTTGTTAAGGTTTCTGATCTCCCTCAGCAATAAAATTATGGCATATACATGGTTTGTTTTGACAGGAAAACAAAGCTATACTTTTACTATTATATGGATAACTCCTCTTTGTTTTCAATATGATACAAACATTACATATTTCTTTATATTACACATCTACATTTACAAACTGTTATCTATTGGCTAAGCCATTTTAAAATTACCTGTGAAAAGTTAATTTTGTTATTTTTCAGTGTTTATTTAGCTTAATAGTAATGTAATATGAGAATGAAAATCTTGCATGCTTTATCATTTGATATTAGACTTAATTAAATCTCTCACTATAGGCTTGTTTTATATCATTTATTAGACTCATAGAAAATGATCATTTGTATGGTAAACTTATATATGATAAAGTGTCTATGCCGAAAGAAGTAGGGAGAATAAGACTATCCTATACACTACAAAGATTATAGTTGCTGATGACAGGTTTTGCTCTACAGAGATTGAATGATTTTACAGTGCACCAACACAGTATAGGTCATATGGTGCCAAAACAGTAAAATTGATTTTGGCTTACTTCAAAGCAACACCATGGGTCAATAACCAACTCATCTGATGAGCTAAGAGATGCATAGACTCCAATTTTTCAAACCCACTAAGTCACCTCTTTAGTCTTATGATCACGTGGGGATAAGATGTGGCTGCAATTCTTTATTCTCAACCATTTAAAGGCAACCCTCGGCCACAAGAGGATAACTTTATTGTGAAGTTTTACTTTGGGAATTTAATGACATTTATTGTAAAGATATGATTGGTTTATAGAGGGCTGTTTTGTAGAGATTTTACTGTATTATTATATTTATTTGATTTCAGTAATTCAAGAGAGACTTCTATAGCATCACCAGCTCTGGATAAGGAAGTGGCTAAAAGGATGTGGTTAATAAGTGAAAAATGGACAAAACTTTCTTCATGACACCAACATACAGAATAAACACTTTATGAAAATATTTAGTTTGCAATTTTTACTAAGAAAAGATGGTAAAAAAGTGATATTTTGTATTAAGTGTGATATATGAGATGAATATTTACATAGTGACATTATGTCCATTTTTTTTTCATTGTCAAGCTGAAAGGACTTCCGTATATATTTAAAAAGAGATTGACTATTCTAAATATACCTGGCCCCGTGTTCACAAAGATTTTAGGATCAGGATCAAGATCAGGATCAAATCTAAAAACTCAAATATTATCCATTGTTAATTCTTATAGATTAGTTATTTAATATTAACTTGATAAAACTGGACTTGAAATAGCATGTTTTTGAAATTGAAGAATAAATTTATTGTAATTTTTGAAAGATATGGGCATTTTACAGTTAATCCAAATATTGATCTTGATCCTAAAATTGATCCTTATTTTGATCCCATTATTTTTGTATTTGTTTCGTTATTTGTCTATTTTATCCCAAAACAGGATTGTTTCTTTGCAAATCAGCAAAATATTACATTAACTTTATGTACCATTTAATTCTAGCAAAGTACGATCAATATTAGTTATATAAAACAAAGAAAATAAAATCAGGATCACTTGATCCTGATCCTGATCTTTTCTTTGTGAACACGGGGCCAGCAGAGATTGACCAATAATTGAAAATGACAAATGATGAGGATGAATATTAAAACTGTCTAAAATAAAAAGATAAAATGTACATGTCCCACTTTTTTATCAAAAGAACATTAAATGTAACTTATGAAGGTTATTTATAGAAATTTCCGTGGGTCACGTGAATGATTGACTGTTAATGTGTAACAAAAAAAATTAATTGAAAATAATTATGACAAAAAGTTTTTATGTCCTTTACAAGTACACTAACAATTTACACTTTGACTATAAGGGCATAATATCACTCTTTATAGTACTGATGTGAAATATAATTGTAGCATGAATTTAACAAAATTCATAATGAGATTCTTAAAGGGACTCAACTGACATGACAACACTGGAAATAATTCTTGAAGGACTAGACCAATAATTTGTGTGCAAAATTTAAGATCATTATCTCACTCTGTTTTTCACTTGTAAGACCCAAATTGAAAAGTGTTGAAATGGTTTTCACTATTTTAGGGCTAAGAAAGCACAAAAATATGATATTTCAATTTTGTTCTAAAAATGTTTCTTAATCATCTTTTAAATATCTTTCTGTTCTTCATGCCACAGCTGATTTATGTAATAAACAATTTTTATTTTGTTTGTTTGTTTAAGGAACTGAGGTCTAAAGCCCTTAAACAAACAAAATGAAATTTGTGGGCATATTGTTTATGATGTAGATAAGAGTTTATTTGTTTTGCATTGTTTGTATGATTGTTATTGACTGTCCTAATTTCAGAGCAGGACAAGTTAATTGTATATAACGAACATATTTCAGTTCAAAGTTCTCTTTTAATAACTACGTTGGATTTTGTAAATAGTTTCTAGTTTTGTTTAAGTTGTTTTCTGTGCATTATTTAAGAGTTGTATATGAAAGAAATTTGTTTGAAATCAACATATTATTCCCGTATCCTGCTAAATACATGTATCTAAAATTGACTTGCCTGCTCTTCAATCTGGACAAACCATTCTTCATTTATAGGGAAAATTTAAAATGCGTGATTTCTAAATAACAATCAGTGCAGATCATGATCAGATGGCACTGTGCCTGCTTTTCTAGGTCTGCTTTTGTCTTATGGTTAGATTCATTTGCTGACAGAAGGCTAAGAGTTAATACTATCATTCCTGTCCCTGAATCATAGTTTGGAGACCTTTCTTTTGTAAATGTGTTGGAGTTAAATTGTATACCCATACATGCACAGTATGTTAACAGGAGTGCAGGTATTAATTACCCGCTCTCTAGTTACCGCACTGTCTGTTGGGGATAAAGTAGAGCATGTTTTTTGATTGGCTACATTTTTTATGGGGTTTACTTATTGCGATGACAGGGAAATGGATAACAATAGGAAAGTCATATTCAGATGCTCGTTCATTGATTACTTTTTTCAGGAGTTTTATATTATGACAACAGGGAACATGTTTTTATTTTTGCTCATGATACAATTGAGAAAGAACATTAAAACACTTGGCAATCTGATTAATACTCAGGGTTAATGCCCACTCATACAAATCAGATAGCCTTGTGTTTTGATGCTCTTTCTATTACATGTTATAAAAAAAACTTTCTGTTGTTAGCCAAAAAGAAATTTAGGTTTTTGACATGTTTCATAATATAATAATTCCAAACAGATGTTTTATAATTTTGCTCATTATTGAAGATAAATTGTTTTATGTGTTATTAAATCATTTTTAAAATCTTGCTGTTTTTAAATAATTACCCAGCTGTAACCATGGTAACAGAAAGTGTTTAGTCTTTTACAGAGTCAGTCAAGCAAGCCTGATTGTCTGTACGTTCTGTTTTCTGACTTATTTTAGAATTTTATCTTAAATTAAGATCATGTCCTGATTGAAAATTGTAATATGCTTTGTAAAATATTCTTTTTTACTAAAAATGAAATGTTTAAAAATATCGATAAAAAAAATGAAAAGTAAAAGGTTTGAAGCTGAGAATGATTTTAATTGTTTATTAGTATTTATCGCACATGATTCTGAATCAGAAGTGGAAGACAAATGACCATGTAGACTCAAATTCTGTGATCAATTTTCAAACATAAATTATGCCTCACCAGAGTTTGGCACAGTAACCACTGAATTACAATTCAGATGCTCCCCTTATTGAGCGACATTGTAAGTGAGCTGACTCTCATTTTGTTTATAGTTGAATGATACTCATTGTATTTGGTAAGTAGTTTTCAGTAAACAATACTTGCTGTATATATAACAAATCTGGAAACAAAGTGATCCCTCGGAAACATTAATCACAACAAAATTACATAAGAATTGCAGACTCGGTTTGATTGAGTCTGTACATGACGGATAATGAATAAGTGCAACATCACTCACGCCCCCTAGCACCAGCTTGAGCAGTTCTCAATTCTCAACACTTAATAGTGCTGGAATGATCCCAAAGGACCAGAAAAATATAACAACACTGAGGTGCCAAGTCTGTTATGGTTATTAAAATATTATAGACATCTAACAAACTCCATAGGGGCATCCATGGCCAAGTGGTAAAGGTCGTTGATTTGAAACCACTTGCCTCTCACTGTATTAGGTTCCAGTTGTTCAAGCATCATTAGATTATCTACATGTGAGAAAGCTATCCAGCTTGCTTACAGAAAGTTGGTGGTCCTTAACTCGATCAAGAGCCAATGAAATAATGTATAGAGGGGCACCTGAGGTCTTCCTCCACCAGTAATGCTAGAAAGTTTGTCATATGAAGTTACTATACTGTGCTAACCCCCCCTTCCCCCCCCCCAAAAAAAAAATCCATCACTATAAGACAAGTGTTGTGAACTTGGAAGCTATATGGTGTTAGCCAATAAGGAGACTCACAAATAAGGTATTTTGGAACCGTAAGTTTTTGTGAATAAATCATCTTGAGTTTGAAGCCATTATAACTTCCCAGATTGCAAGTAAAGGAGAACCACCAATGCGGTAAGGAAAGCTTTGAAATGGCAAACATAATTTTACCTGCAAATTGTTATACTTCACAGATTTTATCTGTGGTCTAAGACAATTTTGCGCTTTTAAGACATGTGAGATGAGAATCTCATCTTGTGTGGCATTTAAACCCACAACCATGAGGTAAGGAATTCCAGGGGCATATCCAGGATTTCCTGTTGGGTAGGGTGAGGGTAGTAAAGGGAATTAGTGGTTGCCCCTGGCCCCTCCCCCTTAAAATCTGTGCCTGAGGACAGTGCTCTAATAGTAACCTATACTCTTCCTCCATTAATGATCATATGTACTGCAACATGTTACCCAATGTATTTTGTCAATTGTAATATGTCATGTACATAAATCGCCTATTTTATATTTAAAAAAAACAAGGGAGGGGGGGGGGGGAGCGAAAAAAAAGTATATCCTACATCGTCAGTTAACTTTATTCGTCAGAAGTTTAGACAAAAAAAATGGATGCGCCCATGAAACGGGTTTTTGGTTAACTTGAATTTGCCTCAAATTATAGGTTATTCTTCCGTTATTATTCAATGATGCTTCAAAAATAAACATTTGAACAAACCTCAAACATTTCATTATGATTCGAAGCGTGACACCTCGGTTCCTGAGCTGTGCGCGATTTGCAAACTCGTTCGAACGTTTGTTGACTGTTTCTTGCAAATGTTTAACTACACCAAAGGGTGAAACTACCATGAACGTGTTTGACAGAAAAGCCAAAAGAATACAGAGGGATAGAACTGCGTTTCTACCGGATTACAAAGTTTATGAATATATTAAGGAAGAAGTAAGTATAGTACATAGGGAATTATTCATATGACCCCCAAATATGATGTGATAAAAAATCCAGGCTCTTCATAAAAATCATTCAGGGGTGTGTTTCACAAAAGTACTTAGTTATCGTAACTTGAGTATTTATTGCGTATTTATTTGTGTTTCACTTAACTTTCTTAGCAACACATTTGCGTAAGTTTAAACTGTAAATAAAGTTACACTCACTAATATATTACTACATGTATGTTACGTGTAAGAGTAAATTGCACTTTCTGTTTAGTGAATGCAAGTAACGTAAATTTACGTTTTGAGTAAGTCCAAATTTATTTATAAAGATATGCAAAACTTACAGAATGTAAGTGAATTTTTTTGGCTCGCCTGGTGCATAGAAAAGCGGATTAACAACATAAATATGTCAAAACCCTTGGATTATTTTGACACCTTTTATCCTGAGATTACTTCATACCTTTTCTGGTAGTTCTGGCTTCCAAAACTTTATAAGCTGCTATTTAACATTTTTGTTTTTCATCTGATGCGGCATTAAAGTTTTGGATTAGACCCGTAACGAAACCTAACCAGAATAATATATAAGTTGATTTATTCTTATTTTTCACTTGCATTTTGTTGCAAATACACTTGACCCAATCAATTCTTGTGCATTTTACGATAAAACAATTATTTTAATATCGTTCTATACCAATTAAAGTATCAAAATATTAATACCGTCATTAAAATTGCCTATTTAACTGTAAAACATCAATTTACGCCGACTACAATCGGCCATGACATTTAGGTGCCACGCGAGACCTTTATGACGTCATTCGCGGGAACTGATTTGAATAGAGTTATGTACTATATTTAGAACATATTGTTGACATGATTTCGATGTTTTTATTCAAGATAATGTTTTTATTTATTTTCATTAATTTTTTAGTACTTAAATATGATTTTATTCAATATAAAAGTCAGTAAATCACCTTTTTTCAATATCTTTAAAAAAGTAATTTATAAAAATATTGGAAGCACATGGGTTCGTAAAGGTCAATCTCGTAATCACGTGGTCAAACATTTTGGCAATATGGCGGCCAAGTGCCAAAAATTTTTACCTGTCGGAAACTACTAGGTAGTTTATGTTCGTAATAAGATTTTTAGTTGTCCATCCTTGGCTTATCAACAGATTATATATAGTTTTATCAAGGTATGCTTCACTTTACTTCATGGCATGTTCGATGAATGAATACGAGCGTGTCAGATTCCTGGCACGATTATTGGCGGACTTTCCCTACAGGGTTGTCTTCAGGGAACATGTCATGTCATAGTATATAAACGGGTACGCTGAAGACTTTAAGCTACTTTTCCAGTGTTCGAAATTAGCAGTAGTCCGATAGCCCCTGACTACTAAATTTCTCCTCGGGCTACCAACTTTTCACAGTAACAAGCCCGAACAGACTACTGTATTTTCAGAGGCATTATAAACAACTGTTTTGAACAAATGAATTGTGCTAGTGAAATGTCTTTTGGGCTAGTGAATATTCCAATCTGGTAGTCCGACCGGCCTGGTGGATTCAAAAAGAATTTCTTACACTGCTTTTCTGGCTGCAGTGATGAGTGTAACCTGTCCCAAACTTATAAGTACATTGTTTTTATATTTTTAATATGATACATTAATAATTTTCCTCTACAAGGTTTCCTTACCTAAATGATTTGAAGGGTTACACGACTTACCGGAATCGGCCGAATTACCGGAATCGACCGGAATCGGCGGTGAATTACCGGAATCGACCTGTAACTTTGTAATAATTAAACTTTTTAAGTTTTTTCTTGCAATTTTATAAAATATAAACAATATCAATGATTTATGAAAAGATTTTTATAAATAAAATCGATTTTGATTAATTTAACAAGAGATCTAATATCGGCGAGCTACTGCCAAACTGCCCGTGTCCGGAATCGGCCTGTTATTTCGTTGTTTATGCAACTTTTAATGTTCCTTTTGCATGTTTTTATAAAACCTAAATATTATCATTAATCTTCCTAGAGATTGTGAAAAAAATCGCTTTTAAATAATAATAATAAACAAATATTTATGATCAGCGAAAACGGGCAAACTGCCGGAATCGGCAAAGGATTACCGAAATCGGCCTATAATTTGCTTATCTTTATACTTTAAACAAAATGTTTGCACCCTTGATATTAAATAAACAATAGCAATGATATGTAATCAGATTATTGTCAATAAAATCACTTTTTATTAATTAAACAAGATATTTAATATCGGCGAGTTACTGCCATACTGTCGGAATCGGCGAAGGATTACCGGAATCGACGTATAATTTAGTCTATTGTACATTATTAACGTTTCTGTTGCATTGTTAATATTCGTCTTATAAAATATAAATATTATGAATGATATTTAAAAGTTTCTTTCATTCTTTTATTTTGTAAATTTCAATTCGCCTTTGGTTAATAAAGCAAGAGATCGAAGATCGGCGAGTTACATATACTGTCATACAGCCGAAATAGCCGAATGATTACCGGAATCGGCCTGTATTATTGTAATTTATGGACTTTGCAAGAAAAAAATGCAAACAATATAATAGATATCTAAAAAGATTTCTGTAAATGAAGAATCCTTATTAAATAATAAGCTAAAGATCTAAGGTCGGCGAATTACTGCCATATCGCATAATTATATGCAGTGCCAGGGCTATCGGACAATTACCGGAATCGGTCTGTTTTCCCCCACCAATATTTCAACGTTTAAAAAATAACCTTGACTTATTTTATTAAATACAAACAATTTAAAAGATTTCTTATAATGTTTATTGAAATCGGTATTAAATAAGAAGCAAAAGATTTATGAAAAATCGCTGTTATAAATAATAAAAAGATTAATATTGAAGATCGGCAAAAACGGGAAACCTGTCGGAATAGGCGATAGATTACCGGAATCGACCTGTAATTTGGTTATTTGTGATTTTTTTGAATATTTCTTTTGCATGTTTTTATAAAATATAAACATTTTCAACGATATTCATTTTTGTAAATAAATTCGCTTTTGATTAATAAAACAAGAGACCTAAGATCGGCGAATTACTGTCATTCTGCCGATATATGGGAAGGATGGGCGGGATCAGCCTGTAATATAGTTATTTTTATGTTATTTTATTGAATGCAAATAATATCATTGATATACGAAGATTTTTTTGAGAAATAAAGA
>NW_026851663.1:0-15838 GCF_026571515.1 Ruditapes philippinarum
GTTTCAGCACAAGATATAAATTTATTCTGCAAACCCTTAACATGTGATCTTAGATATTTTACTAGAAAATACGGAGCATGCGCAAACAAGCATTATAACATAGGTCAGCTCAAGTTCATCATGTACGATGATACTACATAGACCCTTAATGATGTTTGTTAATTGTTGTTATATAATTATATGGATAATTCATTTCCATTTTAGTTTTATTTAGGGTTTTATTGGGTCAAATTATGTCAATTTATAGATATTTCACTGATTTTCATAGGAATCTTAAATATGTATTTGTTTGATACCAGATGTGATTATTATGCATTTGTTTTAAATGAAATATATAATTGATAACCTAAAACACAGAATAAAAACTCAGTTAATAGCTATTTCATTTATAACAAATGCATAATAATCACATCTGGTATCAAACAAATACATATTTAAGATTCCTATGAAAATCAGTGAAATATCTATAAATTGACATAATTTGACCCAATAAAACCCTAAATAAAACTAAAATGGAAATGAAACATCCATATAATTATATAACAACAATTAACAAACATCATTAAGGGTCTAAACAAAAAAATCCCTATCAAGTTCCTGTGGTTTATTAAAAAAGTTCTAGTTATTTTCCTACATAGTATACCAACTTTAAGATAAATAGTCAATTTAACAATAAATAAGGAAAAATTACTCTAATTTAACCTCCCCCAAAATAACAAATTCATTATTTACAAATTTCATATAGTAATATTAATTAAGAGCAAGCTTTCACTGATTAAATGAAGAAAACACCATCAATTTTCATTGGAAATTAAAAAAGATATGGCCATTTCCCTATGATATATAAATATACAAAATTACACATAATGGCTATGCATAGTACAAGGGAAGTAACTCAGAAATGGGCCAATACTGATTTTTCAATAGGCAAACTGAATTTACTTAATAAATAGCTCTATAAACATAAAATGGTTCCAATAAGATTTATTTTTAGTATAAATTAGCTAGTTTTCATAAGTATAACATAATACCTGTTAATAATATGGAAAATAAGAAGATTTGTAGCTATTAAAGGAAAATTACTGGTAATAGTATGAGTTGTCCTCCCTCCACTTAAATATTTGTGGTTTGTTTGATACCACTCTGTAAACTTACTCAAACTAGATACTTATGATCATATGGAAAGTATTGCAGTTGATTTGTTATGTTAATTAGTTGTAAAATGTCCTCAAATGACTATAATAAATTTCTATATATAAAACACCAATTATAATATATCAGAGGGGAAACTTACACTTAATATGAAAAATACTGAACTCTGCTATAAGTTATTGACTAGCCTGGGTGCCAGACCATAATTTAAACCTTAAATATCTACTAATAACCATAATTTTTCCATGAAACTTTAAAAACTTAATATTTTATAGTTGTTTTCCTCCCTTCGGTGCGCATCAGTCCTTCATGTGAAATAATAGGTTTATAATTTGTAATGCTTTATTATTCTAAATCAAAACTGTTTTGTTTTGGGTTTAATAATTCTAAGTACATATTAGAGACATGTTAAGACAGATATAACTTGTATAAAGGTACATATATTAATTTTCCACTACTCTTTTAGTATAAAAACATTAATAAACCCTGTGATAGTGTACACAGGTGTTTAATACGGCCCCTATTAGAGGAGTTTGTTAATTCAAATTTGTTAATCCTATATTATTTTAAATCAGAAAATGTTTTGGTCTAATAAATTAACATATTAAAGACATGTCAAGACAGATATAACATGTCACATTATAGTTACACTTACCAAATTTTTGTATGTGGTATATACACTGATAGCATCTGATCAAGCTACATATGAGCTGCCAAGGGGTGTTGCTATTATGACTCTGTTGTTTTTTGTAATAGTAATTAAGAGCCCCAGAATATATAAAAAAATTTAATAGTTGTAATATTGTACAGTTCAGATACTTTTTGTGTCGCCTTGAAAAAGGCGACATATAGGGGTTACTTTTGTCGGCGTCAGCGTCCCCTTAAGGTAGAACGCGACACTTTGCGAACTTTCGAGTAGCGTCTTGAAAATTGGCATGCAAAAAATTGACCATATTTCTGATTGGATTTCGTTGATTTTATTTTAATAGTTTCAGCCAATTTTTGTACACATGACGTCAAAGTTGACCACCAAAGCCCGTTTTTGAACATGACGTCGTTGCGTATCCTTGGCAACTGTTACGTGTATTTCAACGCCATTGGCGGACAGAATATCTTAAATCCTACAGCATTCGACGGAATTTTTTTTTCCTTTAAGCTGATATAAAATTTATTGTTTTACGCCGAAAATTAATTGAGAAGTGGAAAGAAAATTGTCAATTTTGTGTAAAATTTGACGTTCAGTTTAGCCGCAATTTTCGGCTTTAAAGCGGCTTATTAAAAAATTCCTGAAATAAATTTTTGATTTTTTTCTTTAAACGTCCTTTAAAATGTATACTTTGTCAAAATAACTAAAAAAAATGGGGGGTCACCGACTCAATTTTTTCGGTACACGTGATTTTATTCCCCCCACCCCGTGAGTAATTTTGTAACGAAATTCGACGTATGCAGATACGTTTGAGACTTCAAAGTGCGGCAATAATGTTCAGCTTATCATGAGAATCGTTCTAGAGTTTAACTAATACATATAAAACAACAACAACAATGTTCCATTGCATTTTCTTAAAATTGTACAAAAAACAAACGATTTTTTTCCCTTCTTTTTAAGCATGATTAATAACCTTATAAGGAATTGTAAACAGACGCATGTAAAGAAAATGACGTCAGGCGTTCAACGGCAACGCGTATGCTGCGCAAACAAAAATAAATACAGCTGAGAGTAATCATTTGCGGTGATCCTTTTTTGATATTGTAATACAATAAGATTAATTAACTTGAATCGAGAAATATGCCTTACGGGACAAAAATCAACTATATATTTTTATGTAAATTTAGAAATTTACGGAAATTCAATCATGAATTAATACGTAGTCTACAAGAATTTTTTTTTGCATTACCCACTCTATGAGTGATATACTGTGAGTGGTATGTATTTTATTTCACCTATTAAAAACCAGAATTTGAATTTTACTTGTAATCAAAAAATTATTGCAACAATTTGACAGAATTGGCAAAATATTGACAAATTAAAATATACGGGTCATAAATGAAACTTAGTAAATTATATTAGCGTGAGGCAAACAGTCATGCTTGAAACGTTAGCTCAGTGGGTGTTGGATTACAGATGTAGCACGTTCGATTCTATAAGTATCTGTTATACACTTAACAAATCTTATAAGTGTGCACGTATAAAAATCGAATTTTCTCAGATACTAATAAACATAGGTCTCTGAAATTTTAACCAAGTATAGTACAGATATGTGCAATGATGAGTATCGATTTTTATGTCAGGGCGATTCGTACTTACTGAGAAATAGCGATGTTTGCAATATTGCGCGAAAACCGAATTTCACATTTCTGTAAAATGTGTATTTATATTGGGTGCAAAAAGGTCTAAATCTCTTGATTTCACTAAAATACAAACATAAAACATAGGATAACCGATAGGGTATAATACTACAATGAATTCTAGGGCATTATGTCACTGTGATTTTAATATTTGCTTTATTGAATTTCAGTAAAGACTGGTTTATGTCGATCTCCGTAACGCTTTATACCCAGTTGCTAATAGCAATGCAAACACGATATTTTCATTAATATGAAAGTACCAAGAAAGTTTGTTTTTAGTTTTAAAGTAACATCTTAGTCAATATGTTTATTTGAGAAAATATTATGCAAATTTATTTTCAAAATGGGCGCCTGAAATGCAAATTCCCTTGCGTAAAACTTCTGGACGGCCATTTTTCTTTCGATTGCAAAAATTCTGCAAAATTTTTATGTTTTTTGGATGTCTTTATTTTAATAGAATCCTTGATGGTCAATAATAACTTCATTTAGCGCCAACCTGTCACCCTCACGTGCACTTTGTTGTTTATGTCATGTCACGGATGAACGCACACAACAAAAATAACCGTTATTTCTGAATATAGCATTGTAAAAATAAACCATTCAAACGATGAATTCCAAAATTTGGGTAAAAAATGTCAGGTAATAAAAAAGTTATTCACATTTAAAAACTGCACAGTTATAAGTTTTGTTAAGTGCACATATTCTCTCGTTTTGCTTATTATTTTAGAATATCATAATGTTAAAAATAACGATTAATTGAGGATTCACCATAAACGCTGTATTAAAAACATTACTATCAAATCGGCCTTTGCAAAAATTCATTATTCACTGTATAGCCAAATTTATGGTAGAATTTACTTTGAACAGGAAAATTTAGAAACAGTACTTTAAACATGAAATATAATGAAACGCTGAAAATACACGTCTGCGGATTTTAGCGAAGCGGCGGGCCCCCTGAGCTAGATACTGCACAAAGGAGTGTTGCGTTGTAAATCTTTATACAAAATAAAGATATTTCAATATATATTGTCATTTTTTGTTTGTACATGCTGGATCTGTCGATGTTTCACTAACTATTTAATCAGTATGCAACTGACATGTTAATAAAATCGAGAAATATTACATTTACTCAAAGTTTTACTATTTAATGTTATTCTGACAAATGTCAAATCAGACTATTATATTTCTTTCCTCTTGTAGAAAGTGGGTAATTCTGAAGTACATCTTTATTCACTGTTTTATATACAAAATCTGTATTTATAAGAATAAAAAAAGTCATATTTTGGTAATATCTGATCATGTAATTAAAAAAATACGTATTTAAGTAAATACGAACTTCATTCAAAGTTCCCGCATATTACGAGTGTACGGATCACGGTATATTAGTCATATACGTATTGCATGATATACGGTCCTGTACATCAAATTTCACTTATTTTTACCTGTCTATCTATAATATACGGAATTCCGTACATGTACCCTTTATTGTATCCATAAATTTTCCGCAGTGGTCATAATAGCGCAAAATACCGTAAAAAGCGGGATTTTGACACAGGGCGATTGTTTTAATAATATCAAAAAACCAAACGCCCCGTGATAGCGTGACTTTTATCCAAAGGGATGGGGGAAATAAAATCAAGTGTACCGAAAAAATTGAGTCGGTGACCCCCTATTTTTTTTAGTTATTTTGACAAAGTATACATTTTAAAGGACATTTAAAGAAAAAAATCAAAAATTTATTTCAGGATTTTTTAACAGTCGGGCATACTTCCTGATCGGGAAACAAGGGGATTTCCCCTCAAGGTTTCCCGATCAGGCAACAAACGTCAAAATCTTTCCCGATCGGGAAGTTTTTTAGGCCTTTTTTATGTAGTTTAAGAAAAATGGCCGGTGCATAACAATTTTCAATCAACTTCAATATGAATATTACATTTTAGTTCAGAAAAGATACATCTAAAATCCTACCGAGTCATTTTCTTTTTAAATGTTTACAATTAAAATAATCTGAAAATGAACTTAAGTAAATTTTTTAGATTTTACCAAAAACTAGCCTCTTCCCGTTTTGGGAACATTGCTTCCTGATCAGGCATCTAGCAAAATATTCATCATTAAAAGTTTAAGATACATTGCTTCCCAATCTGGAAGTACCTTATATTTGTTGTAGTTCCTGGCCTTGATGATTAGAAATTGCCAAGCCTGGTCAGTTTTTAAAGACATGTGGCACATAATTCAATCACGACGAGTAGAATATATCTGGCGAAACTAATGTTCTTGTTAGGCGTAATAATACCTATTAAAACATTAGCTATACTTGACGGACAGTACAAAAATCATCATTACAATACAAAAGTTTCATACTGTTAAGATTGTTAAGATTGTAAAGCACATGTTGAACAACATTGCATAGAGTGTTATTTCTCAAAACAATTACCAGGCAGCTCAAATAATTCAAATGTTGACTAGAGCCCACATAATTTTTTTTTTTGGCTATAGCTCAAGACGTGTTTGCATACTACATGTGTTTGTAGTGACTGTGTCATATTTCTGAAACTTAAGTGTATAAAGCTATATATCTGATTCAAAAAATATTGTTAAAATTTTAAAAAAGTATACTTCCAAAATTATTGTGTGAAATAAATATGGTAATTTATCAATTGCCTTAAACGCGAATGGCTAATATAGCAAAACAGTATTGTGTTCCTGTTTACTTACAAGATTCATTTGTATTTAATAACAGTGATATTCTATGTTACATTACTTTTTCAGGAGTCAACCATATAATAATGGAACCAGCATAATTTTGCTGTTAATAAATATTTAAATATTTCGTAAGATATAGATTATACCCTTTAAGCCACTTTAATTTTAAAAAATAAATAAATAAAACAAGAAATATCATAATGACATATATGCCCCCCCCCCTTTCTAGCTGAAATTGAATGAAATCTATCATTAGTAAGTTAAACAAAATGGAGAATAGCTGGAACAGATTATATACTATCATGTAAATGTAACTATGAGCATCTACTTTGAACATTCAAGGTTATTGTAACCTTGTCCTCTGACCTAGTGACCTCAAAATCAACTAGTTATGAACAATTAAAATGTGAAACACAAAAACTTGATAACGGGTAGTTTTGAAGATAATGAGTAGAAACCATTCTGACATTTAACGTCCTTGTGACCTTTGACCTAAAGACCTCAAAATCGACAAGGGTCATCTACTAATTATAACCAATCAATAAGTGGAATATAAAAGGTTTAGTGATAAATAGTTCTCAAATAATGGTAAATAGTTTTCAAAATAATGAACGCAAACCATTCTGACATTTAAGGACCCTGTTACCTTTAAACTGGTGACCCCAAATCAATAAGGGTCATTTACCACATATGACTTATCAACACATGAAATAGGAAAACTTTGTGAAAAATACTTTTCAAGATATTGTGCGGATACTATTTTGACATTCAAGTCACTGTGACCTTGACCTTTGACCTAGTGACTCCAAAATCAAAAAGGGTCATCTTCTAGTTATGACCAATCAATATGTGAAATATAAAGACTTTCTAATAAATAGTTTTCAAGATAATGAGCGGAAACGATTCCGAAATTTAAAACACCTGCAACTTTGACCTTTAAGCTAGTTACCCAAAAATCAATATATGTTATCTAATAGTTATGACCAATCAATATATGAAATATAAAGCCTTTTTGATAAATAGCTTTTAAGATAATCAGCAGAAACAATGTGGTCTAACGACGGATAAACAAACATACTTAAGGTGCCTGTGACCTTGACCATTGACCTAAAGACCCAAAAATTGATAGGGTCATCTACTACTTACGACCAATCAATATGTGAAATATAATGACTTAGTGATAGATAGTTTTAAAGATAATGAGCTTAAACCATTCCGACATTTAAGGCCCCTGTGATCTTGACCTTTGAACTAGTGACCACAAAATCATAGGTGTCATCTACTACATATGACTAATTAATTTGGAAATATTAAGACTTTGTGAGAAATAGTTATCAAGATAATGAGCGGAAACCATTCTGACATTTAGGGTCCCTGTGACCTTGACCTTTGACAAAGTGACCCTGAAATCAATAGGTTTCGTCTACTATAGTTATGACCAATAGTATGTAAAATATGAAGACTCTGTGATTAATAGTTTTTTAGATAATAACTGAGGTCTACCAATGGACTGGCCGACCAACATTAACATAACATAACATTTTTTTTCAACATAAAATTGTATACATGCAATTTATAGCCATACAGATATTGTGTGGACATTAGCAAATCAATATACCCGCTCTTCTTCGAAGTGGGGCATAATAAAAATAACTAGGGCCGGGAACGAATAAGAACTTACATTGATGTTCGAATATTCGTTTTTCCATATTCGAATATATTCAAATATTCATTTTTTACAAAATTTAAGAAGACACCACCTATGATGCTATCATTTGTATCTGAACTGCTAGACACTTCAGAATTTAAAACATTCACACCATGACTCACATGTTGATTTGTTGCACAGATAACTTTATTTGTTGGTGTTGTCCCAAGCAATAATTCCAGAATAGCACGCGCTAACTTAAAGAAGAAAACTTTCCAAACGGAAAACATTTAATGGTGAATATTATGCTAGATGCCTGATCGGGAAACAGTGTTTCCAAAACGGGAAGCCGCTACTTCTTAGTAAAATCGTAAAACTTCACTCAAATTCACTTTCAGATAATTTTAGTTTTAGGCATTTTAAAAGAAAATGACTCGGTAGGATTTAAGATGTATCTTTTCTGCACTTAAATGTGATGTTCATATTGAAGTGGGTTGAAAACTATTATGCAGCGGCCATTTTTCCTGAACTACGTAAAAATAGGCCAAAAAACTTCCCGATCGGGAAGGATTTTGACGTTTACTGCCTGATCGGGAAGCCTTGAAGGGGAATCCCCTTGTTTCCCGATCAGGAAGTATGCCCGACTGTTTAATAAGCCGCTTTAAAGCCGAAAATTGCGGCTAAACTGAACGTCAAATTTTACACAAAATTGACAATTTTCTTTCCATTACTCAAACAATTTTCGGCGTAAAACAATAAATTTTATATCAGCTTAAAGGAAAAAATAATTTCCGTCGCATGCTGTAGGATTTATGATTTTCTGTCCGCCAATGGCGTTGAAATACCCGTAACAATTGCCAAGGATACGCAACGACGTCATGTTCAAAAACGGGCTTTGATGGTCAACTTTGACGTCATGTGTACAAAAATTGGCTGAAACTATTGAAATAAAATCAACGAAGTCCAATCAGAAATATGGTCAATTTTTTGCATGCCAATTTTCAAGACGCTACTCGAAAGTTCGCAAAGTGTCGCGTTCTACCTTAAGCTTTTCAGGAGCATAAGTCAGTCATTATAAGTCGGATTGAATTCAAACTTGGTATGCATGCTTCTTATAATTACCCAAAGTGCAGTGCACAGGAACCAGTACTCTGCACTTCTTAAGTTATTGCCCTTTGCTAATTTTCCTAATTTATTTTTTGTCCGGGCCATTTCTCCTAATGTATAAAAGCTATGGACTTGAATGATAGATCTCATTAAGAAGAAATGCAGTGCACAAGAACGGGTACTCTGCATTTCTTATTTTTTGAGTTATTGCCCTTTGTTAATTTTCATACTTTATTTTTGTCCATGCCATGTCTCCTCAAGTACATGTATAAAAGCTATGGACATGAAACTTCATTGGATGATAGATCTCATTAAGAAGAAGTGCAGTGCACAAGAAACGGTACTCTGCATTCCTTATTTTTTAGTTATTGCTCTTTGTTAATTTTCATACTTTATTCTTGTCCAGGCAATTTCTCCTAAAGTGTAAAAGCTATAGACATGAAACTTTATCGGATGAATTGATAGATCTCATTAAGAAGAAATGCAGTGCGCATTAACCGGTACTGTGCATTTCTTATTTTTTGAGTAATTGCCCTTTGTTAATTTGCTCATAAATTATAAAAACCATGGACTTGAAACTTCAAAGGATGATAGATCTTATTAATAAGAAAAGAAGTGCACAGAAACTTCTGCTCTGCACTTCTTATTTTTATGCGAAAAATTCGGGGAGCATATAGTGGCCGCCTTCTCCGTCCGTCCGCTTTTCTTGTGTGGGACATAACTTTGACACAAAAAGAGGTATCAACATCAAGCTTTGTAGGTAGATAGATCTCATTGAACAGGTGTGCAGTGCATAAGAACCGTAACACTGCCTTGGCTTATGTTTGAATTATTCCCCTTTGTTTATTTTAACACTTTGACATTTGTCCGGGACATTACTCTAAAACTATAAGAGATATTAACTTGAAACTTTGGAGGTAGATAGATCTCATTGAGTAGGTGTGCAGTGCACAAGAACCATAACTCTGCCTTGACCATTTTTTGAATTATCCCCCTTTGTTTATTTTTACACTTTGAACTTGTCCAGGACATAATTCTAAATGTATAAGAGGTATAAACATGAAACTATGTAGGTAGATAGTTCTCATTAAGTAGGTGTGCAGTGCACAAGAACTGGAACTCTGCCTTGCCTATTTTTTTAATTTTCCCCTTTGTTTACTTTACACTTTGAACTTTGTCCGGGACTTAACTCTAAAACTATAAGAGGTATCAACATGAAACTTTGTAGGTAGATAGATCTCATTGAGTAGGTGTGCAGTGCACAAGAACCATAACTCTGCCTTGACCATTTTTTGAATTATCCTCCTTTGTTTATTTTTACACTTTAAACTTGTCCAGGACATAATTCTAAATGTATAAGAGGTATAAACATGAAACTATGTAGGTAGATAGTTCTCATTAAGTAGGTGTGCAGTGCACAAGAACTGGAACTCTGCCTTGCCTATTTTTTTAATTTTCCCCTTTGTTTACTTTACACTTTGAACTTTGTCCGGGACTTAACTCTAAAACTATAAGAGGTATCAGCATGAAACTTTGTAGGTATATATATCTCATTGAGTAGGTGTGCAGTGCATAAGGACCGTAACTCTGCCGTGCCTAATTTTTAAATTATTCCCCTTTGTTCAATTTTACACTTTTTACTTTGTCCAGGACATAACTCTAAAACTATAAGAGGTATCAACATGAAACTTTGTAGGTAGATATATCTCATTGAGTAGGTGTGCAGTGCACAACAAATGTAACTCTGCCTTGCCTATGTTTTTAATTGTTCCCCTTTGTTTATTTTCACACTTTGAACTTTGTCTAGGACATATCGGTAAAACTATAAGAGGTATCAGCATGAAACTTTGTAGGTATATATATCTCATTGAGTAGGTTTGCAGAACACAAGAACGGTTACACTGTCTTGCCTACTTTTGGAGTTATTGCCTTTTGTTCATTTTGACACTTTGAACTTTGTCCGGAACATTACTCTAAAATTATAAGAGATATCATCATGAAACTTTGTAGATAGATAGGTCTCATTGGGTAGAAGTGCAGTTCTAAAGAATCATTACTCTGCCTTGCCTTATTTTGGACTTTTTGCCCTTTGTTCATTTTTTATACTTTTCTGTGTCCAAAACCTTCTCGGGGAGCATCACCCGGTTCAACCGTTTCTTGTTAATGAGTCATTGCCCTTGATTAATTTTCATATTTCATTTTTGTCCTGGCCATTTGTCCTAAACTATATTGTTCACAAGGCGACACATCTGACTCGCGAAGTTCTAGTTATTTTAAATACTCTATTGTTTCTTTTATTATAATTATGTAATTAAATTTTAATAGTGGTCCTAAAAAGTGGCCGTGAAATGGTGAAATAACTATTTATTGTTTATTTATATAAATTTTTTAAATATATTTAAATACATATCTTCTTAAATGCTGACTGTACACTATCATCAAGTTTTATCGTCCGTAGTACATGATCATTAAAAATTGGGCTGTGGCTACATTATACCTACAATATATGTAAATACTCCATTTTTGTGCCCACACCTTAGTGGCGGGCATTTAGATTACATTGTCCATCCGTCCGTCCATTCTCTTTTGTGTCGCAAGTGACTAAAAAAGGATTTGACATAGAGTCATGAATTTTGTTTGTTTGTTTGGATTTTTACGGCACGTCAACACATAAATGGCCATATCGTGCCAAAAGAGTCATGAAACTTATGGGGAATCATATTGATCACCATGTGCAGTCACAGTTGTGCACCTGGGTATATTCGTGTGCATTAATTTAGTATTTTTAGAGTTATTGCCCATGACTAAGTAAAAATTTGCAATTTTCAAGTTGTGTCACATGTAACTCAAAAAGTATTTGACCTAGAGTCATGAAACTTTACAGGAATGTTGATCAGCATAATTATGTAGTTGTGCACCTGGGTATTTTCGTGTGGATTTATCCAGTATTTTTAGAGTTATTGCCCATGACTAAGTAAATTTTGCAATTTTTAACTTGTGTCGCATGTAACTCAAAAAGGATTTGACAGAGAGCCATGAACGTTCTCAGGAATTTTGATCAGCATGTGTGGCTGTGCACCTGTGTATTTTTGTATGGATTTATTTAGTAGTTTTAGAGTTATTGCTCTTGACTTAGTAAACGTTTGCAATTTTCAACTTGTGTCGCAATTACTCAAAAAGTATTTTACATAGTCATGAAACCTTACAGGAAGGTTGGTCAGCATATGAAGTTGTGCACCTGGGATTTCGCTTGTGGATTTATCCAGTATTTGTAGACTAATTTTTAGTACTTAGTAAAATCCTTTTCATTATGTTGTTATTTGTTCCTTGAGTGCTTGAGTTAGGATCAACCAACTTTACAAGAATAATGATCAACATCACTAAAATTACAGGAATAATGATTCACATATCTGTGAAGCAATGCTACTGGGACTTTGCATTTGGATTTTTTTCAGTTTTGTTAGAGTTATTGCTCTCGACTAACAGTGGTATAAATTTGCAATTTTCATGCATAGCTCAAAAAGTATTTCACTTGTAGGCTTGAAAGTTTACAAGAATGTTGGTCAGCATGTGTACTTATGTACCTTTTGGTTTGCTTGTTGATTTACTCAGTATTTGTAAAGTTCTTGCTCTTTACTTCAAAGTAAAAGATGTTTAGTTTTCAAAAAATATTTGACCTAGAGTCATAAGATTGACAGAACAGTGGCGTGGTTATGGGGGCACCTGTGTCCTATGGACACATTTCTAGTTGATCGTTCATCTATATTTTTATCCCTTGTAAATAATTAACAGCTGGTTTGTCTGTAAATAAACAAACTTTCTATTTTTACTTTTTCTTATATAGGGTACAATCTATAACATACTATATGTTGATATTGAGCCCCTGTTTAACTAAAAATTGGAGCAATGGCTATATGGGGCTCAATCAAGTATGAATTCCTCTATTATTTGTTATCAAGAGGACTTCATCACATTAAGGCTGTCTATTTCTATAATTTAAATTAAGCATTAAAGCATTATATATTTTTCAAGATAATGTGTAAATCGCACATTCAATGTTTCAATAAAATGCATTTCTTTTTTTTTTACTTTAAAGGCCTGAACAGACGTTAGGATTTAGTTGTACAGCACTAATTAGAGATAAGATGTACATTTTTCAAAGCTATACAACACTTGCATTCAGACAGTAATTCTACACTGTAAGAATCATCTGAGGTTTCCCCTAAAAAGGATCCCTTTACATTGATCCTTTACATACTTTACTCACTAAATACTTTTTTTCGCCATGAGTAATGATTGAAACACCTCCATTTAAAAATATAAATATATATTTTTTTAATGTGAATTAAGCCTGACCGAGACTCAAACCTGGGACCCTCAGAATACCGTACTGCAGCGCTACTGACTAAGCTATCTGGCTGCCTACAAACCTTCCCCTAATTAGAGAACAATTCAATACTGTGACATAATCATTTTCGGAATAATTTAGGATTCGAACATAACACAACTTTGGGTCTCCAGAAGAGTTTTTCAACATCATTTTTACCCCATCTTACTTTTAGCCCTAATTGTTCTGGAATTTCATTCATTTCACCCATTATCAGGAGATAATTTGGTTATCTGTTACTTGTCATTGTGGGAGGTCTGTTAAAATCTGTATGACAAGACTTTCAAAATAGAACATGTCCTATCCCTTACATCTAGACTTAAGGTTAACGAAATCAAGAAATAGTAGCCTTCACACATTAAGATTTGTCTGTACATCTTAGTTTTAAATGGTGTTGTACTTCAAAATCCTACCGTCTGTTGAGGCCTTAAGACAACCATAATGTTAGCAAAGACTCCATATCAGATTGTACTTATATACACATTTATATGTTTTAAACAGTTCACACTGTTACCTACTCAATGACTAAAATGGAGCACACGTTAATTCAAGTATGAGTCAGCTTTTTTTTCTTGTAGGTAACCAAGTAATTTATTATTATTAGCCATTTTAGGGTTGTAAATTTTCATAGCTCTCTAGATTCTTTTTGTTTGTGTCTATAGAGAGTTTAGAATAACAATATAATTACTGAATATCATTTTTATTCTTATAAGATCATGTACTAATTATATCAGTACTTTTCCCCTCCTTTGTTTTTATATTACAGTACATTGGTGTCGAGTTTGGCCTTTAATAGACGCCTTTGTTACTATTTTTAACATTATATGGGAGACAGTGCAGACATTATCAATACACAGACCACGCGTGGTTTAGATCACAAAATTCTTGAAGGTAAGCTGTAAAATCGGATATATAGTAAAATGCGCCAATGTAATCCCTTTAATAACAACCAATAATATCACTCCATTTCACCTAAATTAGCCATACATTTCGCATAATTTTTCGGCCAATCAAAATTTACCTTCTAAACGTGGTTCGGCGTTATCTGTCAAAAATTAGTTTCTGCATTGTTCTCCCGATTAAAAGAAGTTAAATATGTTTATATATACAATATGATGGCCGTATTTAAAGGTGTAATCTATGTTCCCAGGCATGTTATAATTGCTAAGGTTTATATAAATAAACCTCTTGATATAAGAAATAAAGCACAAAACAAAGAAATAAAAGTGTTTTACTGGGTTGGCCTGTATAATAGTAAGTCGTGCACATATTAGCGTCTCCCCCTCCTTTAAATACTAGTTTATTTACTACAAAATATGAATGGCACTAAATTAAGAAATCTATAAACATAGCAATTAGGGTTTGTTTTTGTCCTATTATAGAAAGCGTATGCGTATAAGCGTCTTCCCCCTTTTTAATTAAAGTCAAAATTTTAAATACAGCTTCCCCTTTTTAATAATAGTCAAAATTTTAAATACAGTTTTTAATCTTAGTGTCGGATATAATCCCACCTTTTTACGGCTCCATCTACGGTAATTATTTGCCGATGTGGGACAGGAAATATGGCACTCACAAGCCACATATGCAGTTATTAAATTAAAGTACAGTTTTTCCCAATTATAAATGAAGCATATGCTGGCCTATATCATGTGTATGGTTTTATACCGGAGGCGTGTGTAAATAAACCCCCCCCACACACACACAAAGGGGTTACACTTTGACCGTTTGACCTATTCTCAGGTGAGCCACCCAAAGCCCTCTGGACCCTCTTGTTTTTGCTGATTTATGCTATAAGAGGCTATAACTTTGTTATTATTGAATGGATTATTTTAAACATTTGACAAAACAACGTTTTAGACAAGACCTTCTTTAAGATTGAACTGACCTTGACCTTTAGTGTTTAATGACCTTGAGTCATTGACCGTCAAGGTCAAATCATTGCATTTGGTTTAAATTGTCATTATTTTATTATAATACAAACTTAAAAAATCTACTTTCAAGAATACCAAAAAGCTAGAGCTTAGATATAAAGCATGAAACATTTTCTAGTGACAGTCTACCAAGTGTCTGCAAATAAAAGCCATGGGGTCAGAATTGGCCACACCCCAATGGGAGGCGTCATTGAATTTCATTATATATGTGTATAGTAAAAACAAAAACATAAACATCTTTTTAGAAAACCCAAAACAGCTGGAGCTTAGACATTTAGCATGAAACATCTTCGAGTGAGTGTCTACCAACTTTGCTGAAATAAAAGTCTAGGTTCAAAATTTGCCCCGCCCAAAGGGTCATTGATTTTCCTTATATGTACACTTCTTTTGGAACTGTTGTTTTCCCATAGCAGTAGCGACCTGAGTAATGTTTTCAATCACACATGCAATTTTGTCAGACACAAATATGAATTTTGTGATATTAGTTTAAGATTTAAATATCTGCTTTTGTTTATAGTTTCTGATATGACTTGTTTCTTACGGAACGTCGGTGGTTTTACTCAGGTA
>NW_026851664.1:0-6431 GCF_026571515.1 Ruditapes philippinarum
ACCATACGCGACAACGCATTTGATTTTTTTTGTGCGATAAAATACTAATGTTGGAATACTATGATAATTGTGTAACTTCTAATATCTCAAAGAAAATTATTCTAGAATAAACATCAATAGAGGATTTTGAATAAGAGTAAGTTCAAAACTGAATTTATTAAACGAGTTGAATAAAATTATATTTTGCGAGCCCATTGCGAGCATAATATTATTTCAATCAACCAGTTTAATATATTCAGTAATGAATTAACACGAATTTATTTTTCTGTGTAATATCATCAACCAAAATAAAGACAGTTTGAAGTGACAAAGAACCATTTTTTCATTGACGCGCCTATAGAGTAACGCTGACATTCTGTGCGTCTTTATGCTATGTTGATATATAACGCAAATGACGTCACGTCAGACTATAAGCACGACCGTGCAATACCATATTAATAGCACAGGTATGTGAAAGGATTATATATCTAATGAAGTGTTTTTGCTGTTTGTTTAAAACCTGCCAGGTCTGTCATCACATTTATCTGGTTATAATTGGACTATAATGTGAACTAATATAAAAGAACATTAAGTTACCAAACAGGTTCTTGCCTAGTTTAAAAAAAGGATGCAAAATTAAATAAAACGCAAATAAATATTTTGAACATACGCAAAACCGCAAGGAATGTTATAAATCATAACTGTTTCGCATTCTAACAATTAGTTAATCTTGATGCTATGGATGTTTTCATATTAATTTCCAATGAAATATTGGTACTGTGAGAAAACTTGATACCAGTCTTGAGAAATTATTGTATTCAATTGGCGCTTCTGTACAATTTCGTCTTTTTTTTTGCTTTTGATTATTAAGTTAAAAGTATAAGCGAAATGAAAATAGGCAATGGAATAAAATATTTCATCGTAACAAAAACATTGCAAAATTTTTATTTCTGGAATGGAACATTTCTCAAAATTTAAGATAACGATGATTGATCGTTTACGAAGAGGATTGTTGTGTGAAATGTTTGGTGCGAATACAAGCGTGAAAATACATTAATGTTTCATTTTAAAGGGAAATGAATTGATGGGGAAAATCACCATTTATAATTGTCATCAAGATATGCCGTCATATCTACATAAGACCATTTTAACTTGAATTTATGTTCATGCCATCTTTAATTTAGTATAAGCAAACTCTCAGATCACAAATATCAGATCAAATATTTAGTTCAAGGCTTTATTATCTTAATTGGTATATAAATTAGGTCGACACTTGTTCCAAAAATAAATTAGAAATAGATTAGAAAAGAAATTAAGTATCATAAATTGCTGTAAGTACAAGTCACCTTCTTCCCTAACCAAAGCTTATTCTGCATGAAAATAGTGAAGTTTTTAATTAAATGAAAATGTACAAAACGCGAAACACATGGAAATAAAAACCTAAAGAAACCTTATAGACATTGTTGTAAATAAAAAGAAGACGTTGAAAAAAAAAGAATTTTAGAAGTTTTCTTTTGTTTGATATGCCTAATTATTGGAATGCAGCACGCTGGTACGGCTTCGGCCGTTTGCAGTTGTAGTTGCTTTACAGCAACAGAGAATACGGAAGAGTTACCGAAAAGTGGACGTTCGCGCGTCACTACGCCTGGTGAAGACGGTTGTATTATGATTATACATTTACACAATCGTTTTCAAATTGCCACTGCCACAGCTGCTAAAACTGTGTAATTGTTTTTTTTATTTATACTGCCGTTGATTATGATACACGGGCAATTCAGTTTCCGCAAGAAGTCTCTCAGTTGAAACGATAAACATAATGCATATGCCAACCGCTCGAGCCCAAATCTGAGAAAAGTTATAAATTCAAATCACTTAACTATACAAGGGTGAAGAACATAACTTTTGGACAAAGTGCAAAGAGGGCAATTCAAAAGATATCTCTTTTTTCTTTAAAAAAAAATGTATAAACCATACACAGAAAGCATTTCCAGGGACTATGAGATTATGTGTCACTTTATTCTAAAAAAAATGTCTAGTTAATTGTTTTGAAAATTCAACTTGACTGAATCCGTCGGATAAAAACAATATATGTGATATTTCACATAATGCAGACAACAAACAGTACTTTTTTGAAACGGAGTTTGTGCATTATTCTTGAAGAAAATCCACTTAAGAATTGACAAAAAATGACCAAAAACAAAGATATGTTTGGAATGTGTGTGAATTTCAAATAAAATATTTTCAACAATTAATGCACTCTTCATCTTCTTATTTCAATTTCTCATTTCTGAACTGTTTTACACATTCAATATATTAGACAGAAAATAAAGAAAGAGGCAGTGTCATATTTTTTTTTCCTTACTGTCAGACTGTTGGTGCCAAAATAATCAGGCGTTGTATCCCCTGTTCCATTAAATAAAAATTATATAAAAGCGGAAAACATGTGTTATATCATGATTAATCGACTATGTTACGAACAAAACCTTTCAGGAAGTGCACTTTTCTGAAATGTGAAAAGAATTGGAAGTTCTGAACCTTGATTTACACCATCGTTTGAACGTATTTCAATAGCGCTTATGAAATGCAAGATCTATTTTCATCGGTATTGTTGAAACAAACATTGTTTTGCAAACAGCATAACATGTAAACTATTTAATCTAAAATTATGATTAGTGTAAAAGTAAAGGAAATCATTAGGATACAAAAAAAATACCATTTCTTAGCATTTTACACAGACCGTTGTAACACCGCACTTTGGGGTCAAACGCACTTTGGGGTCCGACCCCAAAGTGCGTTAAACTTCGCACCGCACTTTGGGGTCAAACGCACTTTGGGATCAAAATTTTCTATCTGCGACATTGGAATATTTGAGTTGGAGTTCAAGATGGCGGTCAATACTTTATGATGCTTAAGTGATAACAGTTTCATTAATGTTACTACTTGAAATATCTAAAAATTGTGTTCATATAACAAAATTACGGTGGCATAAAGTGACATTTGCATTTTTTTTGTTTTTAGTTTTGTATACATATTTTATTTTAGTTTTGCATACATATTTTTTTCAGTTTTGCATTCATATTTTATTTTTGTTTTTCGTACTAAGTTTAAAGAAATTCCTGTTTGAACACTGTCTATATGAAAACTCCGGAAAACGTCTTTTAAATGGGCTTCATTAAAAGGATTTGCATGATGAAAAACAAACAGACCTCAAGTAAAGCTAAACTTTTTCTCAAAACAGACAGCCCTAAAAATGAAATACATGTTAAATGCAAATAATACATGTTCAATAATATTGCAAACAATTACCAAGAAACTTCAGCCATCAGCGGCATGTTGGCTTTATGACAATACATGGCACGGCTTTAGAGAAAAATATAGGTAACCATGTCTTAGATGCAGGGCAGATCTTAAGAAAGAAACAAACTAAATCTAATTACTCGTAAGGTAAAAAAATGTTTTGAATTCAACTAGTGTTAATAAGCACAAACTGTTTCATATAGGAATGGTCAGTCTAATATGGTCTGGATGGTGCTTAACCTATTTATAAGTATAAAGTGGTAGGATTTGGTTGTGTCTAATGAAACGTCACAACTGACTTTGAACTCTGACTTAAAATATTTTAGATTTAGGCATGTATGGCTGCAGATAATGGCGCGATTTCAGCTGTGTTTTTATCTTCACAGACACTGTTTGTTCTGATTCATTTAAGGTGTAAAGACCTCAGATGATACCCTCAATGAGTTATTTGAAGATACAAAGAATGTTCATTGTAGCCCTTAGTGCAGGATTTCTTTCTTAAACAAATAGGGTTAATTTGGCACAAAGCAATTGGAGGCTAAGTGATTTGAATTTGCGACCCTTTAAACCACTTTCTATTATGAACCATTTTACATGCAACATGCAAAAGGGAATTTTCAGTAGCCTGCAGACAAATACAGGGCATATTACATACAGGGTGATTGATAGGATACTGGTTCCATAATAAAAAGGGAATTTTGCTCAGCAACTATTTATTATTAGATTATTAATGCCAAATCAGATTTATTACTTTTCTCGCTGTGCTTTACAGAAAATTTACACAAAAATCAGACAGTTACATTACAAACTGTATCTTAATACAACACAAATTTAGCATTAATTTTTGTGAATCTATTTTTCAGCCTTTTTATTACAAATTTTAATTCTTGTGATCTCTCCAAATGTTGCTGAATGCATCAAGAAAAATTTGAATGCTGTGTTTTGTAGTGAAAGATGGATAATATCTACTTAAACATGAGCGTCTAAATGTCTTGTTTATAATTATTGTCATGTAATGTTAGCAACAAATACACAACAATGAAATGTTTTTTACGCTGTCTCAACAACTATACATAATTTTGGTAATGGTTCATGTTGTTCTTGTTACTCAAAAATTTCATCATACACATTTCCCCTTGTTTTGTTTTCATCATATCAAAATACCAATACAGGCTTGCCTTAATCCAACAACCACATACACAGCAATGATTACAGTGTCACAATGTTTCAGTGGATATTGGCAAGTTAAATTTAATGCAGTGTTTCTATAATTTTTATTATGAAGGCTAGTGCTATGCACTCAAATATCAAAGCTTTGTTTCTGAAAAATTTTCAAATTGATATACTTACCTTCTTCCCCTATATTTCCTAATATAAATTCAAATATTCTTTTTAAAGGCACAAACAAATGTTTTCAACAAGCAATGAAAAAATCTTGAAAACAACCTTCATTTCAAGAATGTTTTCTTTGATGTTAAATATGGTTATTTACATAACATTTTCACTTTATGAGGTAACATTTCAATATTAATAGTTCAAGCTCTTTTTGGATAATAATATTATAGTAGTTGGCACAGTTGGTGTGTGACATTCCTCCAATATTTTAAAATCTTAATGTTAAAATGTGGATTCCACAACTGCCATTTCAAATATCAAGAATGGTGAATTTTCTTTAATTATTTTTGTGTTCTTGTAATGTAAAGAAACATGTTAGAGCTTAATTAAATTCTAATATTTCCAATGGAGATAAAAGACAATGTAAATCTATGTATAAAACTAGGTAAAATTTGTTAATTTTAAAAAATGATTGTCTTAAATTGTTATTGAAAGGCTGAATTAACATAGTTTAGTTCTTCTTCTAGCAATTTCCAGCCCAAAACCAGTCTTTCTCCTGTTGGAAGTATGATTTGGTTTAGCCTTTTAGCATGAGGCAGGCCTTTATATTAATTAAACATTATTGTTTATTAGAGGTTGTAAGCTCATTTTGTTATTCAAACCCTTAATTTTCAATAAAATGTTCCAATTTAAGCTGGAAAAGCAGTTACTTCAATTCAAAGTTAAGAACATTTTTATGAATATCACAAGTTATTGTTACAGGAAAAACATATTTTGTAAAAACAAGAGCCATGTCAACATGGCCATACCCCGCCGATGTGTTTTGCTCTTGGAAGAATGTATATGTAGTAGAGGCAGAATAATTCCATTTTAAGAGGTCTTTTGTAATGAAACTGATGGCTAATAGTGATTTACAGATTTGAAACCTATGTGAATACTGATGGCTGTAAATAAAAAGGGCAATAATGAAAAATAATGCAGGGTAGGTATCAATTCTTGTGTGCTGCATCCCTCCTCAGTAAAATCTATCCACTATGAAGTTCAAGTTTGAATACATCAAATACTTTTAGAGGAAAAAAATTGAATAAAAAATTAAGTATGAAAAATAACAAGGGCAATAACTCAAAAATATAAAGGTAGGTTATCAATTCTTGTGCACATGCAAACTCCCGAGTTAGATCTATGCACCTCATGAAGTTGCATAATGATATCTCAAAGGCCTTTTGAGTAATGCTCTGGACAAAAATTAATTTGAAAAATAAACAAAGGGATAACTCAAAAATAATGCTAGGGTAGAGTTATCATTCATTAAGCACTGCACTTCCTGCTCATGAGATCCATCCACCTTTAAGTTTCAAGTTGATAACCTCAAATACTTTTAGAGATATGCTCGCGGACAAAATAGCATGAAAAAGAACAAAGGGCAATACTTAAAAAAACTGTTTAGGGAAGATTAAATCATTCCTTGTGCACAGCATTCCTGCCTCAATAAAAATCTATCCCTATGACATTTCAATTTGAACATCTCAAACCACATTGTTGAGTTATGCTCCACTCAGGTGAAAAATTAAGTATGAAAAATAACAAAGGGCAAATAACTCAAAAATTATGAAAGGTAGAGTTATCATTCTTGTGCCTGCAACGACCTTCTGAGTGCGATCTTATGCACTATGGGAAGTTTCATGTGATATCTCATAAGGCTTTTGGAGTTGTGCTCTGGACAAAAATCAATTTTGAAAAATAACAAAGGGCAATAACTCAAAATCATGCAAGGTAGGTTTATCATTCTTTGTGCACTGCACTCGCTCCTCAATGAATGT